>NC_060139.1:1024597564-1024900583 GCF_021461385.2 Schistocerca piceifrons | reverse complement strand
GTCGCCACCGGCGCCAACCTTGTGTGAATGCTCTGAAAAGCTAATCATTTGCATATCACAGCATCTTCTTCCTGTCGGTTAAATTTCGCATCTGTAGCACGTCATCTTCGTGGTGTAGCAATTTTAATGTCCAGTAGTGTATAAATCGACGATGTTCTTCGTCCCGTTTTGTTGCCGTTCATGGCAAGCCATCATGAGATTACATCTCAGGAGGATAATGCCCACCTGCACACGGTGAGAGTTTCTGCTTTCTGTCTTCGTGCTTGCCTATCCTTAACATGGTGAGCAAGGTTGACGGGTCTCTCCCAAGTTTAGAGCATTATGGGCAGGACCCTCCAACCAGCTTGGGATTTGGACCATGCAACTCGCCGGTTGGACAAAATTTGGCACCATATCACTTAGAAGGACGTCCAACAACTGTATCAATCAGTGCCAAACGAATAACTGCTTGCATAAGGGCGGGAGATGGACCAACGCATGATTGATTTGCTCAGTTGTGGAGCCCCTTGTATTGAATGAATAATTCAGTTTTTCTGAAATTGTAATCATTTGTTTCGTGTACATGTACATAACATCTGCCGATTTCTGTCCCATTCCGATAACTTTTCGTGGTGTGTCGATTTCTTCTTTTTTTCTTTTTGCTTAGAGATCGAAGACTTATAAGGAACTTGTAGCTGGGACAAAGGGTAAAGGTACGACTGAACTATGGAGAAACGAACAGTGTGGAAATAGGAAGGGGAGTGAGACAAGGATGTTGTCTATCGCCATGTCTCTTCAACCTGTATGGAGAAGTGCTGGCGAGAGAAGCGCTGAAAGGATGCGGAAACTTCAAAGTAGGAGGACGTCTCATCAACACCATCAAGTATGCAGACGACCTGGTAATGCTCGCCAAATATCAGACAGCTGCAACACATGGTGAACAATTTGGTGGAAACGAGAAGAAAATACGGCATGGAAATCAACATCGAAAAATCAAAAGTGATGCCCATATCAAAACGTGAGAAACACTTGAAGATAACTGTTGACAATCGGGAACTGGAAAATGTGAATCAGTTCAAGTACCTGGGAAGTTTTATCACAAAGGATGCCCACTGCACCAACGAAATCCGAGCAAGAATCGCTATGGCCAAAGCTGATTTGAACAAAAAAGAGGACTCTGCTGACCAGCAAGTTGAGTTTGGCATTGAGGAAAAAACTGATAAAGTGCTACATTTGGACCATTGCACTGTATGGAGCAGAGACATGGACCATGAGAAAGAAGGAGAAAAAATACTCAGAGAGCTCTGAACTGTGGTGCTGGAGGAGAATGGAAAAGATCAAGTGGACAGATCGCATAAAAAATGACGACGTACTGCGAAGAGTAAGAGAGAAGAGAAGTATTCTGCGTACAATTCTTCAGAGAAAGGCTAACTGGATTGGACATGTACTTACACACGAGGGACTCATACATGATGTCATGGAAGGGAAACTCAGAGGAAACGCAGGACGAGGAAGAAGAAGAATTCAACATCTGGACGACATGAAAGATGGAAGGAGATCCAACAGACTTAAGGAAGAAGCCGAAGACAGGGAACAGTGGAATCAGAACTCTCCGTACGAAGACATGGACCAGCCACTAGGCAGAATACTACATAATAATAACAGAGTGTAATTTGCTCTGTGTATTTCTTGAAGGCATGGTAGAGTGCGAATCACGCAGGGACCTGCTTATGATAACGCTTTCTCCAGAGAAGGGAGTGTAATACTATTCCTGCCTTCTCCTGCGCGTCCTAAGACATGCTCCGCAGCGCCGTCACATGGTTTCTCCTAACGAGCGTACCGAAACGACTGTTTCTGAAGCCCTGCGCATCAGATAAGGAGGATAGCCCGGTGCGATAAGGCCTGGCACGCCGAGGAGTTCCATTGTGTAAGATGCAGACACGAGCTGCTGGCGCGGTCTGTTACAAGGGAGTGGGCAGACGCGGAGCATGACCGGGGTAGCGTGCTTCCAGCGCCGCTTTCGCGTGACACAGCGGGCGAGCGCGTTGTCCCACGGTCACCCAGCTGGCTGCACTGTTTCTCGACGTAGAGCTCGTGTGAAATAGCGTGGCTATGCGCGGAAAGGCGCTCTTGTCCTCAGCGCTGGGCAAATGTATGCCGATGTCCCAAAAGTGCGGCCGCCAGTCGACATGCTCTCTTCGAGCGTTCTCGTAGCTGCTACACTGCCTGATCATTTCTACGGAACAGGGACTTTGTTAGACAGGAATGATCACAGGTAATGATTGACAACATGAACCACAGCACACGCGAGTTGAGTTGACAGAAGTCATTGAATACCAGAATGAGATTTTCACTCTGAAGCGGAGTGTGCACTCATATGAAAAACAAAATGGTTAAAATGGCTCTCACCACTATGGAACTTAACATCTGGGGTCATCTGTCCTCTAGAAGTTAGAACTACTTAAACCTAACTAACCTAAGAACATCACACACATCCATGCCCGAGGCAGGATTCGAACCTGCGACCATAGCGGTCGCACGGTTCCAGACTGAAGCGCCTAGAACCGCTCGGCCACAGCAGCCGGCCGCTGATATGAAACTTCCTGGAAGATCAAGACTGTCTGCCGGACCGAGACTCGAACTCGGGACCTTTGCCTTTCGCGGGAAAGTGCTCTACCATCTGAGCTACCCAAGCATGACTCACGCCCCGTCCTCGCAGCTTTACTTCGGCCAGTACCTCGTCTCCTACTTTCCAAACTTTACAGAAGCTCTCCTGCGATTCTTGCAGAACTATCACTCCTGAAAGAAAGAATACTGCGGAGACACGGCTTAGCCACAGCCTGCGGTATGTTTCCAGAATGAGATTTTCACTCTGCAGCGGAGTGTGCGCTGATATGAAGCTTCCTGGCAGTCTCGGTCCGGCATTCAGTTTTAATCTGCCAGGAAGTGCCATTGGATACCTCCTAATATCCTGTCGAACCTCCTTGTGCCCGGCGTAGTGTAGCAGCTCGACGTGGCATGGACTCAGGCGTTGGAAGCCCACCGGGGAATACTGAGTCGGGTGCCTCTATAGCCGTCCTTAACTTTGAAAGTGTTGCCGGCGCAGGAGTTTGTGCACCAACTGAGCTCTCGGCTATGTTCCATAAATATTCGATGGGATTCATGTCGGGCGATAAGGATGGCCAAATCATTCGCTCCAACTGTCCAGAATGTTCCTCAAACCAGTCACGAACGATTCTGGCCCGGTGACTTGGCGCATTGTCTTCACAAAAATTCCATCGTTGTTTGGCTACAGGAAATGCAAGCGGCTGCAAATGGTCCCCAAACAGCCGAACATAAACATTTCCAGCCAAAGATCTATCTAAACACAGTCCACACCATCATCGAGTCACGACCTGCTTGCACAGTGCCGTGTAGACGGCTTGGGTCCGTGGCTTCGTGCAGTCTGAAATCTGGACTCATCTGGCCAGGTCACGGTTTTCCAGCTGTCCAGGGTCCAACCGATATGGTCCGAGCCCAGGGGAGGCGTTGCAGGCGATGTCGTGCTGGTAACAAACGCACTCGCGGCAGTTGTGTGCAGCTACAGCCCATTAAGCCAAATTTCGCCGCACTGTCTTAACTGAAATATTCATCGTACGGCCCACATTGATTTCTGCGATTATTTCACGCAATGTTGCTTGTCTGTTACCACTGACAACTCTACGCTCTCGGGGTCGGCCCTTGGTGGCCGAGCGGTTCTAGGCGCTACAGTCTGGAACCGCGCGACCGTTACGGTCGCAGGTTCGAATCCTGCCTCGGGCATGTATGTGTGTGATGTCCTTAGGTTAGTTAGGTGTAAGTAGTTCTAAGATCCAGGGGACTGATGACCTCAGATGTTAAGTCCCATAGTGCTCAGAGCCGTCTACGCTCTCGGTCTCTAAGTGAAAGCTGCCGGCCACCGAGTTGTCCGTGGTCATAGGTAATACCTGAAATTTGGTATTCTCGTGACACTCTTGACGCTGTGGATCGCGGAATCTCGAATTCCCTAACAGTTTCCGAAATGGAATTCCTATGCGTCTAGCTCCAGCTACCAGTCCGCGTTCAAAGTCTGTTAATGCTCCTCTTGCGGCCATAATCAGGTCGGAAACCTTTCCACATAGATCACCGGAGTACACATCACAGCTCCACCAATGCACTGTCCTTTGATACCTTGTGTACGCGGTACTACAGCCATCTGTGTATATGCATATCGCTATCCCAAAAATTTTGTCACCTCATTGTAGAGGTTGAGTGGTATAAAATATTCTAATGTGTGTGAAATCTTATGGGACTTAACTGCTAAGATCATCAGTCCCCAAGCTTACACACTACGTAACCTCAATTATCCTAAGGACAAACACACACACCCATGCACGAGGGAGGACTCGAACCTCCGCCGGGACCAGCCGCACAGTCCATGACTGCGGCGCCATAGACCGCTCGGCTAATCCCGCGCGGTGGAGTGGTATATTTATAACGAACTATGGTACAAATTTTACGACATGAGAAAGCTGGATAGCAGACATAAATGACACTTATGGTTGACACAGTTCAGACCTCAACATAAAAATTGATATCGGACTGTCAGTAAAGAATACCAAGCATGCTCTATATGGTTTAGGTCAGCGGAATACGCAATCCATTCCACACGTTCAATATGTTTACACTGTGTCCGACACCTCAGCTGTTATGTGTGGCCGACCGCGGTGGTCTCGCGGTTCTAGGCGCGCAGTCCGGATCCGTGCGACTGCTACGGTCGCAGGTTCGAATCCTGCCTCGGGCATGGATGTGTGTGATGCCCTTAGGTTAGTTAGGTTTAAGTAGTTCTAAGTTCTAGGGGACTGATGACCACAGCAGTTGAGTCCCATAGTGCTCAGAGCCATTTGAACCATTTTTTGTTATGTGTGGGAGGGCATTGTTGTCCACAAATAGAAAGTCGCGACCTACCGCACCCCCAAACAGCGGATATGATTCAGAATAATCTCCTCGCTGGGCTGTAACATACCTCGTGCAAAGATATGCAGCGTTTTTCGGACACTCTGCATAACGCCTGTTCGCAACATAACGCCTAGGCCATAATTATGACGTTCATTAAAATTCTGTGTTGCGTAACGTGTTCCCCTCTTTCTCCACACTAAGTGGTGGCCAGAATTACGTGCCACAGTCAAGTGGGATTCGCCGGAGAACATCACCCTGGACGACTGTTTCTGACCATCATGCTCCATACACCAACAAACTCTTTCACGACGATAGCATGAGTGAAGTGGGATACATTTAGATCAGCCTGATTTAACTGCCGCGAAATGATTCTGGCAGAGACATGTGTACTGGCAGCGGTTGCAAGGAGGGATGGGGAAGTTAGAATGTGTGGGTTCGCAAATAATGGGCGTCAGAGTTCTGTATGACGTACAGTGCACATATTTCGAATGTTTTTTATTTCTGTGTCTTTAGTCTTCGCAGTAAGTAAACCGAGTTTCCCCTTCATCACAATACAATAACCAATAACAGATTCAGAGTAACTTGTATATGCTACTTTTCGTATGTCCATTTTAGTTGTGGTTGATAATATTTCTATTGCAAATGCAAAGCTGCTCAGTTTGTTAGCTAGGTACGGTACTATCCGCGCAGTTCAAGTTGACACTCAGCGCGGTGGCAGATGGGAGAGACCGTAGATGGCATAAAATATGCCATATTCTTCAGACAGTGTTTCATTATACAGGGTGTTTCAAAAATGACCGGTATATTTGAAACGGCAATAAAAACTAAACGAGCAGCGATAGAAATACACCGTTTGTTGCAATATGCTTGGGACAACAGTACATTTTCAGGCAGACAAACTTTCGAAATTACAGTAGTTACAATTTTCAACAACAGATGGCGCTGCGGTCTGGGAAACTCTATAGTACGATATTTTCCATATATCCACCATGCGTAGCAATAATATGGCGTAGTCTCTGAATGAAATTACCCGAAACCTTTGACAACGTGTCTGGCGGAATGGCTTCACATGCAAACGAGATGTACTGCTTCAGCTGTTCAATTGTTTCTGGATTCTGGCGGTACACCTGGTCTTTCAAGTGTCCCCACAGAAAGAAGTCACAGGGGTTCATGTCTGGCGAATAGGGAGGCCAATCCACGCCGCCTCCTGTATGTTTCGGATAGCCCAAAGCAATCACACGATCATCGAAATATTCATTCAGGAAATTAAAGACGTCGGCCGTGCGATGTGGCCGGGCACCATCTTGCATAAACCACGAGGTGTTCGCAGTGTCGTCTAAGGCAGTTTGTACCGCCACAAATTCACGAAGAATGTCCAGATAGCGTGATGCAGTAATCGTTTCGGATCTGAAAAATGGGCCAATGATTCCTTTGGAAGAAATGGCGGCCCAGACCAGTACTTTTTGAGGATGCAGGGACGATGGGACTGCAACATAGGGCTTTTCGGTTCCCCATATGCGCCAGTTCTGTTTATTGACGAAGCCGTCCAGGTAAAAATAAGCTTCGTCAGTAAACCAAATGCTGCCCACATGCATATCGCCGTCATCAATCCTGTGCACTATATCGTTAGCGAATGTCTCTCGTGCAGCAATGGTAGCGGCGCTGAGGGGTTGCCACGTTTGAATTTTGTATGGATAGAGGTGTAAACTCTGGCGCATGAGACGATACGTGGACGTTGGCGTCATTTGGACCGCAGCTGCAACACCGCGAACGGAAACCCGAGGCCACTGTTGGATCACCTGCTGCACTAGCTGCGCGTTGTCCTCTGTGGTTGCCGTACGCGGTCGCCCTACCTTTCCAGCACGTTCATCCGTCACGTTCCCAATCCGTTGAAATTTTTCAAACAGATCCTTTATTGTATCGCTTTTCGGTCCTTTGGTTACGTTAAACCTCCGTTGAAAACTTCGTCTTGTTGCAACAACACTGTGTTCTAGGCGGTGGAATTCCAACACCAGAAAAATCCTCTGTTCTAAGGAATAAACCATGTTGTCTACAGCACACTTGCACGTTGTGAACAGCACACGCTTACAGCAGAAAGACGACGTACAGAATGGCGCACCCACAGACTGCGTTGTCTTCTATATCTTTCACATCACTTGCAGCGCCATCTGTTGTTGAAAATTGTAACTACTGTAATTTCGAAAGTTTGTCCGCCTGAAAATGTACTGTTGTGCCAAGCAAATTGCAACAAACGGTGTATTTCTATCGCTGCTCGTTTAGTTTTTGTTGCCATTTCAAATATACCGGTCATTTTTGAAACACCCTGTATAAAACTGCATCATGCGTGAAAATTGTGTGGTTAATATTAATATTGTCCGCAATGTTTGCAAGGTCATTGATACACAAAATGAACACAAATGGTCCCAGCAAACTTCTCTGAGGCACACCCGATCGGTCGAGCACTCACGAGGAGAACACGACAAGTGCCATAGCCCGATTTCCCAGAAACTTCGCTCGGTGAAAGACGAGCAGAAATAACAGAACACGTGTCTTGTCTTACCTATAGACGCCCTACCATTCCTGAGGAACCGACAAAGTTTTTGAGGCGTTGTATATGTCGTTCAGCATTTAACCAGCTCAGGCGTCGTGGCTTTGCATTTTTTGCGCACCATGTTTGAAATCCGATTATTGCTTTCATTTTATTTTTTTAATTTTTTGCCCTGTAGGAGATTACTACACGAATGTGGAAAACAATAAATGAACGAGAAAAATTTGAAACTGTTTTTTTATCAAATTCGTTTTGTGTAGCCTGTCAATGATATTGGTAGAGTTGCATACATGTTTTGCGAGAAGTGGGTTTCCGTGGGCGAGCAAGTACACCCACTTATTCCTGCAGCCTGCAAGGACGGCCTTCTGTTCAGTCTATTCTGACCTGTCCAGTTAGACTTGTCCTCTTGAGGGAATCGGTAAGGGAAACACGTCACACCCGAATTAGTTCTCAAAGCGGACAGACAGCAATGGATCATACACACATATATTGCATAATAAATGTGTGCATACTGCGAAACCCAGTTCTTACTTTTTCAATTAGTATAACGCCCTCGTATCCCCTAACTTGACACGAAACCTTCTACGGACATGGGTAGATAAATGAGGAAGGAAAAAAAAACGAAAGCAATAATGGCAGAAAGAAACCGTTTTAAAAATAAAATACTAAATTTGTAAGGCTTTCAAAGCAGAAGAAAAAAAAAATCGGGAACAACATGGACAGAAGAAAGGAAGAAAAAAAAATGGTTCAAATGGTTCTGAGCACTATGGGACTTAACATCTGTGGTCATCAGTCCCCTAGAACTTAGAACTACTTAAACCTAACTAACCTAAGGGCATCACACACATGCATGCCCGAGGCAGGATTCGAACCTGCGACCGTAGCAGTCGCGCGGTTCCGGACTGAGCGCCTGAACCGCTGGACCACCGCGGCCGGCAAGAAAGGAAGAGACTTCATGGGGAGAAAATGAGGGAATACTGGAGAAATAGGAAACAACAACAAAGGAAGAAGAGGAACTGAAGTTGTTCACGTCATCCTAGTTGCTCAATACGATTGTACAAAAAATAAAAAAAATAGGGGGGAGGGGGGTTCGAACACAGGACTTAAAGGCGTCCACATGCGATACTACCAACTCTGTCAACGCGTCGACTGAGGCCGTAGCGCGCTCAACGGTATATAAATACATCAAAGACTATGACTTTTGTTTTCTCAGAAACGGTCGATTATCTACGAATAACCAGGTACAATTTTCTTCCACTGAGCGAAGTTTCTGGAAAATCGAGTTGTGGCACTTGCCGTGTTCTCGTTGTCTGTCGAACGTTTCGTCTATAAATGGTGCAGACATCATCAAAGTCTACAGATACTCAGTAATTTAAAAAGTAACTGCTTAAAAAATCGAAAGTGCTTAGCATCTGTTAGCGCTCAAATGAGAGAAATAAATTTTTATTTGACTTTACCTTGACATATTAGCAAAATAATACGTTTACAAAATGTGAGCACATGTTGCTGAATAGGGACCCATCAGAGCTACGTGTTGCGACCTATCTTCTCGCTGCTGTCCGCGTGCTTAGGTGCGTGGTAACGTGTTTGCTTACCATGCTACAGGGCCGGGTTCGATTCCCGACCGGGTCGGAGATATTCTCCGCTCATGGAATGGGTGTTGTGTTGTCCTCCTCACCATTTCGTCATCACCGACACGCCAATCGCCCAGTGTAGCGTCTCCTGAAATTAGATTTGCAACCCGGTGGCCGAACTTCCCTGGATAGGGCCTCTCGGCCACCAATGCCACACGATCATTTCATTTCATTTTTCTCTCCTCGATGCTGCAGTCCTTCGCTCCTGTGCCATCAACACTGGACGCCTCATTCAGGTGGCGCAGAACAGAGACCGTGAAAACATTAGCTCCAGCAGCAGCAGCGGCGGCGGCGCTATTCGCAGCCTTTAATATTCATCTGCATTATGGCGAGCATGCAGCGGAAGCTCCCTTAAAAAGAGCTAGTTCCGCAGTGGCTGCATTATAACTGGCTGAACCCTGGCTCTTTGCTCCTAATGAGGCCGGCTGCTGACTGCGCACCCTCGCCTTTCGCATCTCATTCCCTTTGCGGGGCCGCCGTACTTCCGACTGACAGACAGAGCTCCGGCGGGTTGTTTGATCAGGCATCATCTCCGGCGATAAAGCAGCGCCGAAACAAAGGCCGTTGCACAAGCCGCGGGATCTGGTCCGTCTATTGTCGCCTTCGGCCTCAGTAGTGCGTGAGCTAACGAAGCGCAGTGCACATTGTCCTGGAGTGCCTGAAAAAGTTACGTGTGCCGCACAACACCAACTTACCATACTGTTCGCTATTGCCGTCAAGGTACGATTACTCTTCTGTGAAAATGCTGTAGAAACTTTTTAAAATTCATGGAGGTACGTTCCATCTTTGCAACTAAACGAAAGGCAGTTTGTTTTTTGCCACACGCGTTTCACTCCTTTTATTTATGAAACATTTTCAGTGGCCGGCCGTTGTGGCCGAGCGGTTCTAGGCGATTCAGTCCGGAACCGCGCTGCTGCTACGGTCGCAGGTTCGAATCCTGCCTCGGGCATGGATGTGTGTGATATCCTTAGGTTAGTTAGGTTTAACTAGTTCTAAGTCTAGGGGGGTGATGACCTCAGATGTTAAGTCCCATAGTGCTTAGAGCCATCTGAACCATCTTCAGTGACCGGTAATACCCTTTTATTTAAGTAACATGTTCAGTGGCCTGTAAAATCTATAGTAGTTACATCTACATTAGTGTCACGTTTATCATGTTTTTTCTTGTATTTCAGATTAGAATCAGCTTTTGTAGCACACATTTCGTCAGGTTAAATTATCGTTTGGTGTTACTCACGGTTTGCAACGTAGCTAGTCCACGTGTGGTGCTTGAGATGTGTTCATTCGGTCCCCATACTCCAACTGGCAGATTTCCAGCGTTTTCTCGATACATTCATTACAACACATCACTTGCACTTTTCATTGTGTGACATGTGTGTGTTTACAGCATGTACAATTGCCTACTGTCGATGTGTCTTTATTTTTCGTCTATTGTTTGTGGTTCTATATTTTTCATTTATTGTGTGTATTTATGTGTGCGTTTTTTGTTATGTGTGAATGTGTCATTCCTTGTTAGAGAACAAGGGAGCTTTTGTGTATATGTGTGTGTATGTGTCTGCGCGGGGAGGGGCGTGTATTGTGGGGTGGAGGGGTGGTCGAGAGACGAAGAGAAGGAGAGAGAGAGAGAGAGAGAGAGAGAGTAGAATGAAAAGTTCAGGTGATGTGTTGTAATAAATGGTAATCGGTCAGTTGTAGTATGGGAACCTAATGGACATATCTCCAGGGCCACACGCATGGACTAGTAACATTGGAAATCGTAAGTAACACCAAACGACAATTTAACCTCACGAAAACTTGTGCTACAAAAGGTGTTTCTAATGTGAAAAAGAAGATAAAAACGTGAGAGAACTCAACATGGTTACATATTTTTAACTGCTACATAAGAAATTTATTGTGCATATAAGAACAAGCATGTATTAAAAGCAACTGAAGATGCTCCATAAATAAAAGAAGCGAAACGGGTATTGAAACGTCCCCTTTGAACAATTATACAAGACTGTGCTTAAACTGACACACAATATTTTGTTAGCGCAACGCAATCTGACTTTCAAAATTCCCTACAAAAGAATGGCCCTGACTGACAATAACCTATACCTTTCATGAATCACTTACCTCACAAAAATCTTCATTACTCGAACTACTGCAGTACAGCGAGCGCCACTACTGCCAGCTAAATAAAAGATTCAAACTATGGAAGGCACTAACTACTGATAGGGATAGTTAGCAAATGAAAGATATTAATAGAGAACGAACAATGTATTTACCTTGATATCATCATATATAAATATAGCAGTTCATGACAAATTACAAACCTCCGCCATCTCTCTCCCCACATCCACCACTGCTGGCGGCTCACCTCCAACTGCGCAACGCTACGCGCTGTTCACATCCAGCTGCCGCTGCCCAACACTACAATGGCAGACAACAATGTAAACTAGCCACAGACTGCACACAGCACAGCCAGTGATTTTCATATTGAGCGCTACGTAACGTTGCCAATAAGAAAACATAAACAGCCTACTTACATAGAGAAAACATAAACAGCCTACTTACAGTATGTCAAAAAATCTACTGCCTTCCATTTAGTTGCAAAGATGGAACATACCTCCATGAATTTTGAAGCAATTAAGGAACGACGGAAAATGGGAAAAAATGAGGAATTTTTTAAAAATTTAAAATGTATAAGCGCCGTGATTCCCATGTGATCGAACACCTCCGTAATAAGAAAAACCGTACCGCACCGCATCGTACCGCTCCGTCACTATTACACACTGAAGCAACTGTGAAGTCTTCCGTGCCGATGGCTCGAACCATATGGTATGATGAGCTGTTGACCATAAAAGCTCCGGAGTGTGGTTTTCCACTTTCGTGACCGGTAGGTACTTCAACAGTTGTCAAAAATTTTGCCGGCCGATGACGTTAATATGCCGTTCCGCCGGCGTATCGTGGTGCAGTCGGTCGGCAAGTAAACACCAGTCGAGCCTGTATTGACTGACGCCACGAGACAGTCGTGACAAATTGGGAATTCTGCTCCGTCGCAGTGAGAACGACCACTTGGGTAAAATTGAAGAATAGCTACATCGAAGAGGTGAGTGATCTATATTTCAACAGTTTTGTAGTTCATTTCGCATATTTTATTTTTGTTTCTCAGTTTTTCTATATGTGTGTTTATGAGTTGTGTTTGGAGAGTGTTTTCAGTGCTTTTGTCGAATCAGTGCTCTGTTAAAATCCGAGCTTTGGACAATATCCGCCATTATCTTCGTCAGGAAAGCAACTGCAAGTCGAAGAAGTGACCACTGTGGCTGTGGAACGTGTCCCAGGACGAATGGTCAATATTCAGGGACGTAACAGGAACGATCATTCGAAGCAAAATAAATCCAGTAGACATGGGCTCTAAAATGCACACCTTAAGAGCTAGGAGCCTTCATATTCGCCACTGTGAAACACATCTCCTCTACTGAACAAGGTCTCATAGCTCATATGACATGCGTTTTAGTTCCCATGTTTATTAGACCATTCTACTTCAAGTGATCCTTACTGTCATATCCCTGAATACTGACCATTCTTGCTGCGACACACTGTATATCTGTTTACTAAGCGTAGCCCATTCTGCATGTTTTCTACGGGGAGTTCAAAAAGTGTCTTCCCAGTAACGTATGATTGTTAGCCGCGCGTGCCGTATGATTGTTCGCCTGTCTGGGTTACTTCCCTTCCACTGAACTCTCTCAACATTCCACTCTTTAGTTTATCTCAGCCAGCGTTAGTAGTATTGTTGGTGAGTGTCGTTACGTGTTGACGTGAACGTTTAAGTTTAGTTCCTTTGTTCGTTTGTTTCGTATTTGATACTGTTAAAATGGTAACCATTGAAGAACGTGTGATTTTAGCCGAACAAGTGTTCAAAGCTGGAGGCAAATACACAGTTTCAGTTCGTCAAACATTTAATTCAGTTTTCCCGGAGACAACACTCCCACATCGCGATACTGTGCGAGATTTGATTAACAAATTTCGAAGTAGGGGTTCAGTGACAGATGCACTGAGAAGTGGTTGTCCCAGCGTTTTGTCTGAGGATAAACAAATCGATACTTCCGATAAAAAGTCCATGAGCCCGAACAAGTCAGTAAGAAAACTCACTCAGGAAATCTATGTTGGTGTCGGAACGGCCCACACAGCTGTAAGGAAAACTTACAAATTTAGAACTTTTCCCATACAATGTGACAGTAGCGCAAGAAGTGAAAAATACTGATCATGGCAAGAGACTGCATTATTGTCAATGGTTCAAAAATTTCGTTCAACAGAATGGAAGGGATACTCTTAATGAAACATTTTTCACTGATGAGGCGTGGTTTCGTTTATCCGGATACATGAGCTCGCAAATTTCTCGTATGTGAAGTACTGCAAATCCATTGTGTGTTCATGAGGAACCACTTCATTCTGTGAAAACAGGAATTTGGACTGCAGTTTCTAGACGTCGGATTGTGGGTCCCATATTTTTCAACGAAACAATAAACGCACAACGATACTGTAATGATAATCTGTACCCATTCATAGGAGAACTTGTGTTAAGCGAAATACTGAACGGTTATTTTCAACAAGATGGTGCAACCGCGCATACAGCTAGCGTTTCAATGTCACTGCTTGCTGATGTTTTTGGTGATCGCATAATTTCACAGGGACTTTGGCCTTCACGATCGCCTGACCTAACACCAAATGGTTCAAATGGCTCTGAGCACTATGTCCCCTAGAAAAAAAATGGTTCAAATGGCTCTGAGCACTATGGGACTTAACAGCTGTGGTCATCAGTCCCCTAGAACTTAGAACTACTTAAACCTAACTAACCTGAGGACATCACACACATCAATGCCCGAGGCAGGATTCGAACCTGCGACCGTAGCAGTCGCGAGGTTCTGGACTGCGCGCCTAGAACCGCGAGACCACCGCGGCCGGCTGACCTAACACCTCTTGATTCTTTCTTCTGGGGTTGCAGCGAAAGCAACTGTCTATAAAAACCGTTGAAAATCCATCGATGAATTGAAAATGCAATATCCACTTTCACTGCTTCTGTTACATAAGAAATGTTACAGCTTGTATTTGGAAACATGATTAGACGAACTGAACAACAGAGGGGACACTATCAACATTTAATGTGAAAATCTGTAAGTAAAAATGAATATTCAGTAAATTAATAACTTGTATTTCACTCAGTTTCTTTTCGGTATATTCACTGCGGCATACGGCACGCGCTGCTAACAATCATACGGCACTGCCGAGAGACTTTTTGAACACCCCGTACGTTAAACCGGGCTATTCACGCGATTTTGGAAGACACTGCTTCTTTACGTTTTGCGGCAATAGCGACACTTGAATACTACTCATTTTCGCCTGGTTTTATATAAGTTTGAGTATTAATAATAGCTATGGTGCAGTATTATCGATAAAAGCAGAAGTTCACCAAAGCAGGATAAAAAAAATGGTTAAAATGGGTCTGAGCACAATGGGACTTAACATCTGAGGTCATAAGTCCCCTACAACTTAGAACTACTTAAACCTAACTAATCTAAGGGCATCACACACATCCATGCCCGAGGCAGGATTCGAACCTGGGACCGTAGCACTAAAGCAGGATCAGTTACTTATCATATTTGCGTAAAACAAATGTCTAATTGGAATTCTCATATTGATAAAAGACACTTCATATTTTGAGAAATATAGAACACGGTATTTTAAGTCTTACATTGACAACCTCTCAGCCATTCTCAAGGGGAGGCGAGCGTGGAGCACTGTGGAGTAAACGTGCATGTGCGTGCTTATACGACACAAGCAGCATCTTTGTTTACACCACGATGCATAACATGCTGTCGAGGAATTTATAAACAGGTTGGAATCTTGGCTAAGCCAGTGGAGCCTAAGACCTAAGCTTACAAATGGCTCAACTCGCTCTAAGCACAATGGGACTTAACATCTGAGGTCATCAGTCTCCTAGAACTTAGAACTACTTAAACCTAACTAACCTAAGGACATCACACACATCCATGCCCGAGGCGGGATTCGAACCTGCGACCGTAGCAGCAGCGAGGTTCCGGACTGAAGCGCCTAGAAGCGCTCGGTCACTGCGGTCGGCCTAAACTTACAAAAAGCCACTTAACGTTGTTCCTACACCGCACATATTTGCAAACATAGAAACTACACAACAAATCACTTTTTAAAAAATGGTTCAAATGGCTCTGAGCACTATCGGACTTAACATCTGAGGTCATCAGTCCCCTAGACTTAGACCTACTTAAACCTAACTAACCCAAGGACATCACACACATCCATGCCCGAGGCAGGATTCGAACCTGCGACCGAAGCGGCCGCACCGTTCCAGACTGAAGTGCCTAGAACCGCTTGGCCACAGCGGCTGGCCACTTTTTAAACACACGTAAAATGTAATTCGATTAGGCGAACTTTTAAAGTGGCGAAACAATACAACAGAAAAAGTGAGGAAGCAGAGAATCGACTAAACCAGAGCCGGTCATTTCACTCGTGCAGCGTGTGCGGACCGCTTGCAGGCCAAGGCCCGGCCCTTCACTCTGCTTTGTTCGGCACATCTCGGAAATATCCGGAATAACGCGACATTTCATTCAACAGAGCGGTGCGGTGTTTTCCGGTCGGCATGGCTCTCTGAGTTCTGTAGAATCGTGGTGTGAGAGCAGTTTACCTTTTGCTATTTGTTCGTGGTACGAAGGGCTTTCACGTGTCCAGTGGCTGTTTGCACAAAAGGAGTCAGTCTAGCGATCTATCGTCACGGTTCATTAACCATCCCTCTACAATGTATGTGTCAGAATGTCCCGAGAGCGACAAATACGTGCCTGTATTAGTCGCACGTGATGGGGGTGAAGTATGTATTTAAAAAAAATTGTAGTTCATTGTTATCTAAAATGTTGAAAATTACACATCCCACTTACAATATGAGTGGGGTCAAAAAGAGCTGACATTGTAGAACATGTCGTGGAATTTCAATACGTTGTAGAGTGAAGGTTAAAAATGAATAGGAATGACAGAACAGAAAGATGAGAAATCTCGTTTCGCTTAACCGACAGGTACTGCATATTTGCTATGAAGCGACAGTACAATACCATGACGAAACTTTGAAAGAGCAAAAAATTACAACGATCCACAGACGGTATAGATTGTTCTGTACATCAAGAAGCGCTTTGTGCTAAATTTGCAGACATTGAGCACATGAAAATCAGTGACATGAATAGTTAAATTTCTGAAGTCGCACGCATTATTCCATTGTCAGTTGCAACAGTTTTCAATGGGACTTAACGAAGGGGATAGAGACTTCATATATAACTGCAAAGTACATTTGTTAAGTCAAGGGGCATGGCTGGAACGACCTTTAGATTTAAATCTCGCTGCTGTTGAGTTTTCCTAAGCTCAGCCGTTAAAGTAAATGCCAGGTCTGCGTAATTCAAAGAAGTACAACCTTAGTTTCCTAAACGTTTTGAGGACACTACCAGTCTTACAGTCGGCCGCTGTGGCCGAGCGGTTCTAGGCGCTTCAAACCGTAACCGAGCTGCTGCTACGGTCGCAGGTTCGAATCCTGCCTGGGGCGTGGATGCGTGTGATGTCCTTAGGTTAGTAGTTCTAAGTTCTAGGGGACTGATGACCTGAGACGTTAAGTCCCATAGTGCTTAGAGCCATTTGAACCATTTTTTTAACCAGTCGTACATCTATTTTTAAGCTGTTTTCGGGACCGTTGGCTGTTTGCCTTCAATGAAAGCGCCCTTGTGCATGTGCAGGTGTAACTGTTCCCTTTTCACACGCAAATACACCTAACGTTATAACTGTCTAGGAGATATACACTCCTGGAAATTGAAATAAGAACACCGTGAATTCATTGTCCCAGGAAGGAGAAACTTTATTGACACATTCCTGGGGTCAGATACATCACATGATCACACTGACAGAACCACAGGCACATAGACACAGGCAACAGAGCATGCACAATGTCGGCACTAGTACAGTGTATATCCACCTTTCGCAGCAATGCAGGCTGCTATTCTCCCATGGAGACGATCGTAGAGATGCTGGATGTAGTCCTGTGGAACGGCTTGCCATGCCATTTCCACCTGGCGCCTCAGTTGGACCAGCGTTCGTGCTGGACGTGCAGACCGCGTGAGACGACGCTTCATCCAGTCCCAAACATGCTCAATGGGGGACAGATCCGGAGATCTTGCTGGCCAGGGTAGTTGACTTACACCTTCTAGAGCACGTTGGGTGGCACGGGATACATGCGGACGTGCATTGTCCTGTTGGAACAGCAAGTTCCCTTGCCGGTCTAGGAATGGTAGAACGATGGGTTCGATGACGGTTTGGATGTACTGTGCACTATTCAGTGTCCCTTCGACGATCACCAGTGGTGTACGGCCAGTGTAGGAGATCGCTCCCCACACCATGATGCCGGGTGTTGGCCCTGTGTGCCTCGGTCGTATGCAGTCCTGATTGTGGCGCTCACCTGCACGGCGCCAAACACGCATACGACCATCATTGGCACCAAGGCAGAAGCGACTCTCATCGCTGAAGACGACACGTCTCCATTCGTCCCTCCATTCACGCCTGTCGCGACACCACTGGTGGCGGGCTGCACGATGTTGGGGCGTGAGCGGAAGACGGCCTAACGGTGTGCGGGACCGTAGCCCAGCTTCATCGAGACGGTTGCGAATGGTACTCGCCGATACCCCAGGAGCAACAGTGTCCCTAATTTGCTGGGAAGTGACGGTGCGGTCCCCTACGGCATTGCGTAGGATCCTACGGTCTTGGCGTGCATCCGTGCGTCGCTGCGGTCCGGTCCCAGGTCGACGGGCACGTGCACCTTCCGCCGACCACTGGCGACAACATCGATGTACTGTGGAGACCTCACGCCCCACGTGTTGAGCAATTCGGTGGTACGTCCACCCGGCCTCCCGCATGCCCACTATACGCCCTCGCTCAAAGTCCGTCAACTGCACATACGGTTCACGTCCACGCTGTCGCGGCATGCTACCAGTGTTAAAGACTGCGATGGAGCTCCGTATGCCACGGCAAACTGGCTGACACTGACGGCGGCGGTGCACAAATGCTGCGCAGCTAGCGCCATTCGACGGCCAACACCGCGGTTCCTGGTGTGTCCGCTGTGCCGTGCGTGTGATCATTGCTTGTACAGCCCTCTCGCAGTGTCCGGAGCAAGTATGGTGGGTCTGACACACCGGTGTCAATGTGTTCTTTTTTCCATTTCCAGGAGTGTACATTGCTTTCTTCAGGTAGAGTTTCCACGCCTCCACAATTGGGTTGCAAAAGTGCTACAATATTTCTATCAAAATATTTGTGTGTGAAAGAAGTTTTTCCAATGTCGTGTGACTAGGGCCTCACGTCGGGTAGACCATTCGCCGGGTGCAAGTATTTCGATTTGACGCCACGTTGGCGACTTGCGCGTCAATGGGGATGAGATGATGATGATTAGGACAACACAACACCCAGTCCCTGAGCGAAGAAAATCTCCGACCCAGCCGGGAGTCGAACACGGGCCCTTTGGGTTGTCATTCTGTCGCGCTGACCACTTTTTTTTTTTTTTTTTTTTTTTTTTAACTTGGGCACCCTAAAGGTCCACGAATACTTCAGTCCTGGTGTAGAGAAGAAACATACATAAAGGCGGCAAATCCAGAAACAGTATAAAAGAAAATGGCTCTCACAGGTGACCTTAGCCAACACCCTCTCTTTCAAATGTCAGGCGAAGCATATTTGCAAAATCATCACGGAGGCCTGGCAATCGCAAGCGCTGCCAGTAAGCAGTAAGCATGTACTGCAGAAACGCTAGGTGTCCATCCTCTTCATGACAACTGATGACAAAATGTACGAAATGACCAATCAACCACATGACGGTATTGAGCTTCGTTCGTGGAAAAAAGGAAGAATCGGGCCGGACGATGATGTCAATATTATAAGCGGCTTCAGCAGACCTAGTGACAAAAGCAAGTTGTTTCCTGAGCCAACGCCAATTAGCAAGGTGCCCACAGCAGGTGAATCGATGTTCAAGGGTATCCAGGAGACCACACCGAGTACAGGTGTCCGTGTCAGAAAGACCAATACGGTGCAGTCGTACATTGGTGGAAACCAAATTATTTATTACCCTATACCACGTGGACGCCACGGCCATAGAGTGGATCGGCAGACTAACATTCTTCCAGACGTTCCTCCAGGACACGGATGGAGACGCCAGTTCTATTGGATTGGGACCGGCCAGCCCCTCCCAGCGGGCAACCAAGCCCTTGGTCGTTGGCACCGGTCGCCGCAAGAAGACGTCACCGAGGTAACTCACCGCAATGTAAAATTCCCGAATGTGTTTCAACTTAAAATTTAGGCGTCCGACATCGACAGGTGGAGCAAGGCTCGCCGGACGCACAACAGTAAAAAGCCTGGATGTAATTGAAGTCACTTCTTGCGTAACAATTAGAGTCGTTCGGCGGACGTACAAAGCAGACGCCTTGCGAGTAATGTCAGAGAGGCCCAAGCCTCCGGAGACACGCGGTTTCGTCATAACCTCGTAACGTAACTTGAATAGATGGCCCTTCCATATAAACCTGCTAGACAATTGGCGCAACCTTTTCGCCACCATCATGGGGAGTGGGAACAGCTGAGCAACATAATAAGCTTTACATAGAACGTAGGTGTCTAAAATTCTGACTTTTTGCAAAATGGTAGCAGAGCGCTGCTCATGGACCAGCAGAGCCCCCTGTATCTTCTCGGTGACAGATTTCCAATTGAGAGCCGCCATTTTTAGAGGACACCGATCAATGATAATCCCCAAGGACGTATGGCGATCGACAAAAGTGGCCCAAGGGACATCAGCATCGCGAAATCCTCGAATATCAAGGAGCTTACATTTACCCTGATTGAGACGCGCTCCAGAGACACGACAGTATGCATCAACTGCCCCTTTCAACAACGGGATATCATCAGGTTGACGGAGGAGAACAACGACATCATCCGCATATGCCTTAACAGAGAGCTTCCCACCAGAGAGGGACATACCCTGAAGCTTGAGAGCAATAGTCCGAAGCAGCGGTTCCAGGGACAATACGAATAAAGACATAGAGAGCGGACTACCCTGAGGTACCCCGCACCACTCAGCTACCGGGGCGGACAGTTTTTTCACTTATGAAACTAAATGATCTATGATTACGTGGTAACCAGAGTCCGAAAATCTGTGAAATTGTCTGTGTCTGTCCGTATGCCGACAGCTTGTACCAGAAAAAAATTATATTATGTCTTCAGCGCGCAAAAAATAATTAAATAACGCTGTAAATTTCTTTTGTTTTTAATCTGTGTAGTTGAGAAGTGTGAAATGTAAAACCAAGTCGTATGCAGTGCGACTGAACTGCGGTTCAAATTAGAGATGGGTCGTCCGCGAACTATCGGGTCCAAAGGAACGGTTCACCAAGATGAACGGAACGAGCGAGGAACGAATTCTAAGGAACGGTCTTTCATAGTTCACTTCGGTCGCGGATTTCTACTTATAGTTCCCAGGAACGGGAAACGGTTGGTCTCGTTCCCTCAACGGTACGTCGGCCAGTCTCGTGCCAGCGTCGGTCCCGTTCCCAGCTGTCTCGGTCTCGCTCGCCAGGACTCGTCCTTCTTCGCGTGGCCACCCGTCGCAGATTCGCTGCCGACTGCTCCTAGTTAGTTCAGTATCCAGTTGTTGCTCGTTTCGTTCGCTTCGCACGCCCATTCTAGATCTGTTCAAAATGGTTCAATGGTTCTGAGCACTATGGGACTTAACATCTGAAGTCATCAGTCCCCTAGAACTTAGAACTACTACACCTAACTAACCTAAGGACATCACACACACCCATACCCGAGGCAGCGTTCTAACCTGCGCCCGTAGTGGTCGCGCGGTTCCAGTCTGTAGCGCCTAGAACCGCTCGGCCACCCCGCCTGGCTCTAGATCTGTTTCAAACCTTTTTTGAACTCTGAACTTCTGGTTCTTTTCGTATATTATTCATCGTCCACGACCGGTAATTAAAATGTATTTTATAATTACGTAAATTACATAAAAATAACGTAGTATGTAACAGGCGTATCTGCTTACTTCAATATTTCGATAAACAGCAGAAGAAATACTTCTAAAAAGACAAGATTTTTTGTTATTACACATGCAAAGGACGTCGGCACGACACACAGGAGTGGCAATTTTCCGTCTTTTTTTTTTGTCCATGTGACCGACTTACAACCGAATGAAGCCCGAGATTCGTAATCGAGTGTATGGTTTCACATTTTGTAAAGAGAATACGATAGCTCCTACAATATTATTTCAGTGGTACAGGGTGGCGCAAGAAAAATCGGCCCCGAGTACTAGACTGCTCATTGTCGCTTACCAATCGTCATCTATTGTTTCGAAGTTGTTATTTGCATTAGCTTATTTGTTATTTCTTCACTGCTTAATTATTACATGTTTATCTACTCTGGTCGTAGCGGTGAACAAATCCTGCGTAATTGGCGAGCAGTCTGTACTCGGGGCCGGTTTTTCGTGCGCCACCTTGTATTATTTCACTGCAATCAGCCACATAACGCTACAGTTGTCTAAACGAAATGTTTTGCAGAATCACGAAAATTACAAGTGTGCGAGGATTCTGTTATGAATAAAAACTCTGTACTCCATGGGGCAGGCAAGTGCCCCCTCTCGGCGCCTTCTATCTTCAGTCACCTGTCGTGCTAATTTTCAATTTTTCATGAGAACCATACACCAGACACAATGAACGGTGAACGAGTAAAAATGAACTGTTCCCAAAAAAAAAGAGCGATCACCAGTGAACTAGTTCCCAAGGATGAACGGCTTTGCTCATCTCCAGTTCAAATGCGGTGCGTTCGCTGTTCCTCTCTTTCCCCCAGATACCGTGGCGTGCCGGTGGGGGAAACGTGCCTGTCAGGTTGACCGCTATGGCACTCGTGCCAGAGCACGGATCGTGAGCCGAATTCTTGGCCACCCCTGGGCTAAACCTAGCAGTACTACTAGTGAGATATAGAGTGGTCGGTGCGGGCCCACCAGTAGTTTTATTTACATATAAAATATTCGTTGGCCCAATACTTGAATAAGTAATGCAGGCATGGTTAATGCCACTGTATCAAACTTCGAATATCATGTCTACCGACAGGTGGATCTGCGAGTAGCTGGACACTTAGCATATGACTTTTGTCTTTATGTACAAATAGTAGGGTGGAGCATAAGTTAGTAACATTTTTATTTTGTATGTTGGTATTCCTGTTGCTATAGGTTTAGTTATCGATTGTCATTTTTTATTTGTAGCTCACTATTGCTATTATATTTGAGTTCACATATTGTCATTTTGTTATTTGGGGATAGCGAGTGGAGCTCTAAGCCTAAATCCTAAAACTCATTGGGTGGCCGTATGTGTATCTCTGTTTGCTTGTCATCAATTGGCTCGTGAACAACAGCGACCATTCCTGTCCTATGTCGTTACTGGTGACGAGCAATGGCGTCTTTATGGTAACATAAGGAAAAGAAAGGAGTGATTGAGCCCAAACAAACAGAAATTCGCTGTAAAAGAGGTGCGTGCATCCACGAAATATAATGTTATGCATCTGGTGAAGCTGCGGCGATGTAGTGTGCTACGAGTTGCTTTCCACACGTATAACAATCACTGCTGATATTTGTTGTCGACAACAGAGACGTCTTGCAGACGCTATCCAAGAACAACGGCCAGGAAGACTGAGTGAAGTGACGCTGATCCACGACAACGCCCGCCCGCATCGTGCTAGACGACAAAAAACACCATGCAGGTATTGGCTTGGGAAGTCATTCATCTTACGCCCTCAGGTTTTCAGCTTTTCCTGTCTCTGTCGGACAACGTTCAAGCAACTTCCGCTGGCCGGTGTGGCCGTGCGTTTCTAGGCGCTTCAGTCTGGAACCGCGTGACCGCTAAGGTCGCAGGTTCGAATCCTGCCTCGGGCATGGATGTGTGTGATGTCCTTAGGTTAGTTAGGTTTAAGTAGTTCTAAGTTCTAGGGGACTGATGACCTCAGATGTTAAGTCCCAAAGTGCTCAGAGCCATTTGAACCATTTTGAAGCAACTTCCTTCCCGGATGATAATGCGCTCCAAACATGGTTCGACGAGTTCTTCGCTTCAAAACCACGTGACTTCTACAGTCGCGGAATCGAAAATTTACCCCAACCCAATCTATACAAATAAAAGTCTATTGCCGCAGGTATCAGAGATCGTGAGAACAGTTTGACCGAGTTGCTTGATTTCTTTTTGTTGCGTTCATTACTGTCCGGATAAAGTTTATATGAAAGAATTATTTTTTTTTGCAAAATCCAAGGGAAAAGTTGAAATTAACATAAATTCCGTGTGTATGAAATATCATGAATTATTGCTGTCTCTGGATCACAGGGTTACGGGTTCGATTCTCGGCCTGGTTGGGGATTTTCTGTGCCCAGGGACTGGGTGTTTGTGTTGTCCTCGTCATTTCATCATCCTTATCATTTGTGAGAGTGACCAAATTGGATTGTGAAAAGAAAATGGGCTGTGTAAAAATTGGGACTTAGTACGGGCGCTGATGACCGCGCAGTTGAGCGCCCCACAAACCAAACATCATCATCATCATCATCATCATCATCAATTAAGAAGGATTCGACAGATAGGCTTGGTTTTTGTCTCTGTTGCCAGCCGCTGTGACCAGGCGGTTCTAGGCACTTCAGTCCGGAACCGCGTGACTGCTACGTTCGCAGGTTCGAATCCTGCCTCGGGCATGGATGTGTGTGATGTCCTTAGGTTAGTTAGTTTTAAGTAGTTCTACGTCTAGGGGACTGATGACCGAAAAGTCGGAAATTAAAATCAATTCTGAAAGATCATCACATCTGAAGTTAAAATCTTCTGTGTTATTGGGCCGCGTCATGTTTCTTCTAAAATGTTCGACGTTTTGACCCCTCTGCTGGGATCTTCCTCAGGATCTTTTGGCGTCCACTACTGCTAACTTCAGTGACAATGGCCTCTAAAGCCTGCAGACTTACATCATCACATTTGCTGTGTTCGTGATTGTGGATGGTAATGGTACTTCTGGTATGAAAAATAAAATAAAAAATATTTTCCATTCAGTTTCACAGTGCTGCTGTCACGTGTATTCATAAAAAAATAAGTTTCCGTGTTATATAGATATGATATGTTGTTGTTGTGATCTTCAGTCCAGAGACTGGTTTGATGCACCTCTCCCTGCTACTCTATCCTGTGCAAGTTTCTTCATCTCCCAGTACCTACTGCAACCCACATCCCTCCGAATCCGCTTAGTATATTCATCTCTTGGTCTCCCTCTACGATTTTTACCCTCCACGCTGCCCTCCTATACTAAACTGGTGACCCCTTGATGCCTCAGAACGTCCTACCAACCGGTCCCTTCTTCTAGTCAAGGTGTGCCACAAATTTCTCCACTCCCCAGTTATATTCAATACTTCCTCATTAGTTATGTGATCTACCCATCTAATCTTCAGCATTCTTCTGTAGCACCACATTTCGAAAGCTTCTGTTCTCATCTTGTCCAAACTATTTATCGTCCACGTTTCACTTCTATACAGGCTACACTCCATACAAATACTTTCAGAAACGACTTCCCGACACTTAAATATATACTCGATGTTAAAAAATTTCTCTTCTTCAGAAACGCTTTTCTTGCCATTGCCAGTCTACATTTTATATTTATATATGATATATAAATACATAGTAATATACAAAGGGGAAACGTAGTGCCGACCAGGATGGCCGAGCGGTTCTAGGCGCTACAATCTGGAACCGCGCGACCGCTTCGGTCGCAGGTTCGAATCCTGTCTCGGGCATGGATGTGTGTGATGTCCTTAGGTTAGTTAGGTTTAAGTAGTTCTAAGTTCTAGGGGACTGATGACCTCAGAAGTTAAGTCCCATAGTGCTCAGAGCCATTTGAACCATTTTTGGAAACGTAGATACAGAAAAGTTCGAAAAGTTCTTGGCGGATTTATTACAAATTTTTAAGCGATACTCTAATAAACAGTCAGACGGAATTGGACATAGAGAGGGGGGAGGAGGATATGGAAAGAGAGAGGGCCGAGGAGGTTATGTACAGAGAGATGGGGGAGAACGAGATGTACGGAGAGAGGAGGGATGAGAAGGTGGGTAGAGAGAGGAGGCAAGGAATTTAGGATGTGTATGCCATTCCTATACATGTTTAACAATTGTGAAGCATTGCCGAGTTTTATAGTAGTAATACAGATATTAACAAATTTCTCTTTTTCGGAAGTTCTTTTCGTACTATAGCCGGTGTGCATTAGATGTCGCTTCAGATATTTACTGCCCAAGTAGCAAAACTTGTCTATTATTTTCGGTGTCTGATTTCCAAATCTCATTATTTCAGCATCGACTTTTTTTCACTTTTGTTGATATTCATCTTATAATTACTATCCATTCAGTTCAAGTGATCTACCAATTTCTTTGCCCCTTTGACAGAATTACAGCCTCATCGCCCAATCGCAAAAGATTTAATTCTTCTCTCTGAACTTCAATTTCCGCTCTGAAATTTCTCCGTGGTTGTCTTTACTGCTTTCTCAGTGCACAGATTGAATAACATCGGAGATAGGCTGCAACTGTCTGACATCCTTCCCAACCACTACTTCCTTTTCATTTCCACAACTCCTACAACTGCAATCCGATTTAAGTCGTGAGTAACCTTTCATTTCCTGTACTTTATTCCTGCTACCTACATAATTTCAAAACGTGTGCTCCAGTGAAGACAGTCAAGTGCTTTTCTATATCTACAAATGCCATGAACATAGTTTTACCTTACTTTACACTGTTTTACAAGTCGTAGAGTCAGTATTACGTACCTCGCATGTTCGTACGTTTCATAGAAATCTCGAGGTCGGTCTCTAATAGTTTTTCCATTCTTCTGTAAATAATTCGCTTCAGTATTTTGCAACCATGTCTTATTAAACTGATAGTTTGGCAGTTTTTACAACTGTCAGAATCTGTCTTTTTTTGGAACTGGTATTGTTACATTCTTCTTGAAGTCTGTGGACATTTCCCTGTCTCATATTCCACGCCAGGTTAAATAGTGCTGCCACGGCTGGATCTCCCAAAGATTTCAATAATTCTGAGGGAATTTCGTCTACTCCAAGGACCTTGTTTCTACGTCTTTCAGTGCTCTCCCATATTATTCTCGCAGTTGCATATCCTCTATCACAAGTACATTTACTTCCTCTCCCCTCTCTGCAACATTGTGTTCAAATTCATATCCATAGATGGACGAATTATTGATTTCTATTTAAGGGATCCGTATCTCAATCGGTAAAAGCAAAGACGTAACAGGATCACATTGTTATCGGTCAGTCTGCCGCTCTCTGTCCGTCGGTTCGACTGTGAAAAGCCGTTTTTCTCAGGAACGGGTACATGTATCAAATACAAACTCATGCTATATACCAAGTCCTACAGTCCCTTGTCCGTCTAAAAATATGGCGCTCCTAAGTCAATGCAATCGAAAGATGCGGCCATTTACGTCACTTATTTTGATGCTCGCAAATTCAGGGTTCTTTCTTTTGACATAGAATCATGAAATTTGGCAAGAAGTATGCTTTCACTATGCAGGCAAAGGAAAAAAATCCCAAAATTGTTAATTTGTAATTACATCACACGAAAAATTTCTTTGTGATTTGTTATTTGACTGCCCATCTGCTATGACCCCTTTTTCTCAGGAAAGGATAGGCTTATCAGGTTGAAATTTACGTCACGTACTAAGGTCTATGAGTCCTTGGAGGTGTAAAAATTTAAGCTTCTAAGTCAATCTTGCCAAAAGATGCGGTCATTTATGTCACTTATTTTGACACTCGCAAACTAACTCGTCAGAACCTATAAGGTACATCTCGTTACCTAGAGTCATGAAATTTGGCAAGAAGGAATGTTTAATAGTACAAGTTAAGAAAGAAAACAGATAATAGTTAATCTATAAAAAAATTATTTCTTTTGCCGTTTGTTATCCGATCTCAAATTTGAATTGAAAACGTTCTTGTCAGTATCAATGTGGATAACAGGCAAAAACCGTCGGGATTATCGATTACTGCAGTGAGTGAACTGTCTGTATACATAATTAAGTTTGTAAGGAACCCTAACAACGCGAATCCTACTGGCATCTGGCCAATTATTATTTTTTTTTTTTTTTTTGAAATTGCGCTCCTGAGAAATGTATTCTCATGAACTTAATCGATTTGTTGTATGTGATATACAATGCGGTATATATACATAAAAAGAGCGCTTCAGTACGCACCTCAAATGACCTCGACGCCGACGGGCCGTTAAACTCTAGCGTCTGTTCCTTCCTTTTCAGTTCGATCTCGCGTCCTTAGGACAATCGCAGCGATGCGCTAGCTTCAGATGTGCACTTGTTCTAGCTAGGAAACCAGAGGGAAGTCAGGAAGACGGCAGGTGGCGCAACTCTGGGACGCCGCTCTCTGGTTTGCGCTGCAGAGGGGACCTTATAAGCCCGGGGCGGGCAAAAACACAGCGCCGTGTCGGTGAGAGATCAATACCCGCCGCCGCGGTGTCCTCACTGTGAGATCGGGAAGACCACAGTTCGGTAGGGGGGTCCGCTGTCGGTGTGTTTCAGTAGGCAGACACCTTATTAATTCCAGTTTTAAAAATGGCTGTTTCTCAGAAAGCGTATATTGGAGTCAACATAGGATTCATATAGCCAAACCGTTGCAAACCTAGATCAGTGTACCAAACAGTTATTTGCAACCGGTTGGCTCTATGATTCCTACGTTAAGAATATCAGTTCCCTTGTATAGCTACGTCAACTTGTGCTCAGTAATGCTCAAACATCTACCCCTTTCCTCGTGAGATCTCCGGACAAAAATCATTGTCCAGTCACATTAATACGAGCAACGTCTACACTAATGGCCATTAAAATTGCTACACCCAGAAGAAATGCAGATGATAAACTGGTATTAATTGGACAAATACATTATACTAGAACTGAGATGTGATTACATTTTCACGGAATTTGGGTGTACAGATCCTGAGAAATCAGTACCCAGAACAACCACCTCTGGCCGTAATAATGGCCTTGATACGCCTGGGCATTGAGTCAAACAGAGCTTGGATGGCGTGTACAGGTACAGCTTCATATGCAGCTTCAACACGATACCACAGTTCACCAAGAGTAGTGACTGGCGTATTGTGACGAGCCAGTTGTTCGGCCACCATTGACCAGACTTTTTCAATTGGTGAGAGATGTGGAGAATGTGCTGGCCAGGGCAGCAGTCGAACATTTTCTGTATCTAGAAAAGCCTGTAGAGGACCTGCAACATGCGGTCGTGCAATATCCTGCTGAAATGTAGGGTTTCACAGGGGTCGAATGAAGGGTAGAGCCACGGGTCGTAACACATCTGAAATGTAACGTCCACTGTTCAAAGTGCCGTCAATGCGAGCAAGAGGTGACCGAGACGTGTAACCAATGGCACTCCATACCATCACTCCGGGTGATACGCCGGGTGATACGCCAGTATGGCGATGACGAATACGCGCTTCCAGTGTGCGTTCACCGCGATGTCGCCAAACACGGATGCGACCATCATAATGCTGTAAACAGAACCTGGATTCATCTGAAAAAATGACGTTTTGTCATTCGTACACCCAGGTTAGTCGTTGAGTACACCATCACAGGCGCTCCTGTCTGTGATGCAGCGTCAAAGGTAACCGCGGCCAAGGTCTCCGAGCTGATAGTCCGTGCTGCTGCAAACGTCGTTGAACTGTTCGTGCAGATGGTTGTTGTCTTGCAAACGTCCCCATCTGTTGACTCAGGAATCGAGACGTGGCTGCACGATCCGTTACAGCCGTGCGGATAAGATGCCTGTCACCTCGACTGCTAGTGATACGAGGCAGTTGGGATCCAGCACGGCGTTCCGTATTACCCTCCTGAACCCACAGATTCCATATACTGCTAACAGTCATTGGATCTCGACCAACGCGAGCAGCAATGTCGCGATACGATAAACCGCAATCGCGATAGGCTACAATCCGACCTTTATCAAAGTCGGAAACGTGATGGTACGCATTTCTCTTCCTTACACGAGGCATCACAATAACGTTTCACCAGGCAACGCCGGTCAACTGCTGTTTGTGTATGAGAAATCGGTTGCAAACTTTCCTCATGTCAGCACGTTGTAGGTGTCGCCATCAGCGCCAACCTTGTGTGAATGCTCTACAAAGCTAATCATTTGCATATAACAGCACCTTCTTCCTGTCGGTTAAATTTCGCGTCTGTAGCACGTCATCTACGTGGTGTAGCAATTGTAATGGCCAGTAGTGTATGTTCGACGTCAACACCCACAGACAGCAAATGGAAGCAATAGCAGTGGAGGATATATACGCTAAAGCGAGACGGGGAGACGCAGTCGTTGTCGTAATGCGGAAATGGATCGATTTATCTGACGTCCAAAGGGCATGGACACTGCCTTTCTGGCCAAGGGAGGAAGCATTTCCCAAACGGCTAAGTCTGGGCTGTTCGCATGCCGCCGTGATTAAAGTTTACCGTGTATGACAAAATGATGCTCCAAAACGACGGCAGCGCAGTTGCGTACGGGTGAATAGACGTGCAACTGTTGAGCAACTGACCGCCCAGATGAACCAGGAGGCTACCAACAGCGTCTCCTCAACGACATTCAGCAAACGTTGGTGGAGTTCAAATGTGTGTCAAATCTTATGGAACCTAACTGCTAAGGTCATCAGTCCCTAAGCTTACACACTACTTAACCTAAATTATCCTAAGGACGAACACACACACACACCCATGCCCGAGGGAGGACTCGAACCTCCGCCGGGACCAGCCACACAGTCCATGACCTCAGCGCCTAGACCGCTCGGCTAATCCCGCGCGACCGTTGGTGTAGTACATGGGTTTCCGCAGCAGTCGCCCGATTCATGTACCCAAGTTGACTGCTGTTATTCGGCGACAAGGCTGGAATTTGCACGCCAATACCGTAACTGGACGTCAACTGAGTGGCTACAAGTGGCCGTTTCAGATGAATCACGTTTTATGCTCCATGGCACTAAAAGAACCGTCCTGCTACAATCATAGGCAGGCGATATGAGGGAGCGTTATGGTCTGGGGAATGTTTCTGTGGCATTCCATAGGTGATTTCGTCACTCTGGAAGATACAGTGGATCGACACAAGTATGTATCTATCCTTGGGAGGACCATGTCCAACCCTAGATGCAGTTTGCTTTTCCGCGACACGATGGCATCTACCAGTAGGACAATGCAGCGTAGCATACAGCTCGCAGTTTACGTGTGTGTTTGGAAAAGCACCAGTATGAGTTTACCATACTCCCCTCGGCACGAACTCCCCGTATTTAAGCCTAATAGAGAATCTGTGAGACTGTCTCGGTCGGGCTGTTCGCGTCATGGATCCTCAATCGAGAAACCTAGCGCAGCTGGTCACGGAATTGGAGTTGCCATGGCTCCACACCGCTGGCAGTCGCTTCCAGAACCTCTCATTCTCTTATTGGACGTCTCGTAGTGGTCCGTGCTGTTAAAGCTGGTTGTTCAGACTTCTAACAGGCGGTCGCATTAATGTCACTGGACAACGTGTTAGGCATCCCCTTAAAAGAGCAGACTGGGATTTTGTAGTGTTGCAGATCCTGAGGAAATGATACCTGAAGGTCATGTGATCCTCCATCTCTGACGTAAGCCTTGGCGGTGAAGTCGTGTCTGTGTGCCACTCAGTTGTACAAAATAAGCCCAGTAAGATGATCAGACGTGACAGAATGGCAGAAAGGAGGTACCGTGTTTGTACAATAAGACGAGAACCCCCTGGTTGTTGTTGTAATCGTGGGTGTATCAACATGGAGTGCTGAACGCGTCCACAAAGAATGGTTCATAACTGGCAGTCATTTAACACGGCGTATAAATGGTGTATTAAGAAGATACTAACCGACAGGCGCCGCGCGGGATTAGCCGAGCAGTCTGGGGCGCTGCAGTCATGGACTGTGCGGCTGGTCCCGGCGGAGGTTCGAGTCCTCCCTCGGGCATGGGTGTGTGTGTTTGTCCTTAGGATAATTTACGTTAAGTAGTGTGTAAGCTTAGGGACTGATGACCTTAGCAGTTAAGTCCCATAAGATTTCACACACATTTGAACATTTTTTGAACCGACAGGCACTGGAAACGAGTGTCACTTCTTGTAAGTGACAATCGTTCTCAAACCCAACAGGAAATGACGCTGTCAGTGAATTCAGGTACAGCTCAATAAGTTTCCGAAAGAACATTACTAAAGGAACTGCAGGCAATTGGTAGTTGGGGTCAGGAACTACGCAAAACACCATTGCTTACAACAGCGCATAAATACGCTAAATACGCACTTCTACAATGGGCCAAACGACAAAGCAAGTGGACAGTAGGTGACTGGAGGTGTGTACTGTGGTCCAGCGAGACGTGATTTTACACCGAGCTAGGTGGCAAACTGGATTCTCTAATCAGACAGTTCCCACACTTCAAACAATACGAAGATTATAAAAAGTTGAAATTTGAATTTTGTACCAACATTTCTTCGTCTGCACTGTCAGGCATGTAAATATGATCAGTCAATGTTAGGAAACGGCACTGAAGAATGTTCGAAAGTTGCTTGCTGCGTTCAATGACTAATGCAATTCTTTTTTTTCTCGCCCAATTTCGGTCGAAAAAATGAGGAATTTGTTGGAGGCTATCGTGGAATATTTCCGCTTCAGCCCCTGTAGTTCCATGAAGTTCCGATTGGTGATGGCAATATACATAGCCTTCAAAATGGCATCTGTAATGGAGGTTCGTTCCAAGCAGGGACCTGTTACTGAGTTTCTTTTGGTGGAAAACCATAGCATCGCAGATATTCATAGGCGCTTGCATATTGTCTATGGAGACCTGGCAGTGAAAAGAAGCAAGGTGAGTCGTTGGACGAGGCACCTGTCATCATCCCAAGGTCGTGCAAACCTGTCCGATTTCCCTCGCGCCGACCGTCCTTCCACAGCTGTGACTCCTTCAGTGTTGGAACGTGCGGACACCCTCAGTCGAGGTGATGGACGGATTACAATCAAACACTTCGCTTCATATGCACCGATATGATGGTCAACTGCGGTCCTGAAAACGACCAAGATGATGTTTCTGGTGTGAAAGATCAGTCGCCAGAGAAATCTGACACCCAGGGTACGCCCGGTTGCGTCTTGGCTCCACTTCTCTTCAACATTTATAACGACGACGAGCCATTGACTCCGGGCACAAGGAGATTCTTATATGCAGATGACCTAACCCTTGATACGCAGAGTTCATGCTTTAAAACAGTGGAAATAAACCTCACAACTGCACTTAGAACACTGTCAAGCTATTACAGTCGAAACCAACTCAGACCAAACTCTTCGAAGACACAAGTGTGTGCCTTTCGTTTAAGGAACAGGGAAGCTAATCGTGAGCTACATATTGAATGGCCAGGCATCCAGCATAATCACATCCCTAAATACTTGGGAGTCACTCTCGACAGAACTGTGTCATTCAAAACTCACTGCAAGAACACCAAAATGAAGCTCTCCACTCGAAACAACTTAATTCGCAAAGTAGCAGGGACACAGTGGGGGTCACATCCACAAACTATTCGCTCTTCTACAATGGCACTGTGCTTCTCTACTGCGGAATATGCTTCCCCAGTCTGGTGCAGGTCATCTCACGCCAGACAAGTGGACATTGCTCTCAACGAAACCTGCAGGTAGATCACAGGTTGATTAAGACCTACCCCAACTGATAAGCTCTACTAGGTGGCTGCGTACGCAGAACAATGGCTGCCAACAAGAGACTGAAAGTGGAACAGAACAGTGCCCACCCACTGCACGGACATAATCCACCACAGCAACGGCTGAGCTCGCGAAAGAGCTTCCTGAGGACATCGGAGAAGCTCACCATTTCACCAGAGAAGGAAAATCTGGAGTTATGGAAGAAGTCGACGCCTCACCTATACAGATGGATGCCAGAAGCTGAAGAACTACCACCTGGACGCAATGAGAGCTGGCTGGTGTGGAAATCTTTAAATAGATTACGATCAGGAGTTGGGCGATCCAGAGACAACCTGAAGAGATGGGGCTTCATAACAGAAGATACGTCCTGTGATAGTGGACAAGGACAAACCACAAGCCTCATGCTTCAGTGCGCTTTGTGCCCTACATCCTGCCCTCTCTGCTGGCATTACTGCCACACTCGTCTACCAGTTGGGGTACTCAAAAGTGTGTACTCGCTGAGTTCCTCGCAGCCTAACAGAAGTCCATGGCGACGGCCTTGCCGCAGTGGATACACCGGCTGCCGTCAGATCACCGTAGTTAAGCGCTGCCGGGCGTGGTTAGCACTTGGATGGGTGACCATCCGGACTGTCATGCGCTGTTGCCATTTTTCGGGGCGCACTCAGCCTCGTGATGCCAATTGAGGAGCTACTCGACATAACAGTAGCGGCTCCGGTCAAAGAAAACCATCATGACGACTGGGAGAGCGGTGTGCTGACCACACGCCCCTCCCATCCGCATCCTCATTTGAGGATGACACGGCGGTCGAATGGTCCCGATGGGCCACTTTTGGCCTGAAGACAGCATGCTAACAGAAGTCCATAAAGAGCAATGAAGGACCATGGGTGCGGCTTGTGTCTTGAGAGGCTGGTGCTCACAATTTTTTGTTGAGCTTTGTCACAGGCGTTGAAACATCGGTTCATCACTCCGAAACGCAAGCAAAGCGGCAATACCTGGAGTGGCCCCACACCATCTCTCCTCCAAAGAAAAAGTTCAAACCGCATCCTTAGCTGGCACATGCTGACTGCCGTGTCAGCAGCAGCGCTGCTCAGTCGCTGCTGCTGGAGTACTGGTTATCAAAAATGGTTCAAATGGCTCTGAGCACCAAGGGACTTAACTTCTGAGGTCATCAGTCCCCTAGACTTAGAACTACTTAAACCTAACTAACCTGAGGACATCACACACATCCATGCCCGAGGCGGGATTCGAAACTGCGACCGTAGCAGCACCGCGGTTCCGGACTGAAGTGCCTAGAACCGCTCGGCCACAGCGGCGGGCTACTGGTTATCCTTCTTATTTTACTGTCCCTGTTAATACATATCGATGAAACAAATACCGCGCTAGATTAATCTGAGACCGCTCAATCGATTGGGCACACAAAAGTCCGCTCTAACAATCATTTTGCTCGTAACAAAACCAACACTTTCTGTTGGCACTGAGCGTTGCATGAAAGACTTGATGAGCAGTATATGTCTGGGCTGACTCCAGCTATACACTGCCAAAAAGAAATTGCAAATATTTGCCGTAACAGTGGAGAAAATTCGTCTGACGGCTCTTAGGACAGGACACCCTGTATATACATACAAGGGAGAAGTTTACGGTCGATTTGTAGGGTTTAGTGACGTTAGCAGCCGTATACCGACAGAAACAATAACAGAGGTGTCTTGAAGAATTTGAATGAAAAATATAAGTTGATGGCGCAGACGTTTGATGTGAGGGCCGTCATGACGGGACATTTAAATGGTGTGCAAACAAAAATAGGAAAAGTAATTCCACAAGCCACATTTACACACTGTTACGCTCACAAGTTGTTTAGTGCGTGTAGAGTGCTTTTGCTAATCTGAGTGGTTTTGTAACATCTTTTGTCCATTCATCGAAGAAAACAAACTTATTAGATGCAATACTGAAGAACTGATTTCCAAAACTTACACCAACAAGATGGAGTTGTGCAAGTCTCTTGGTACAAACTGGCAAGTCATAGGGTTGAAGATTTGTACAAGTACATTTAGGAAAATCCTCAATATTGGGATAGAACTGCCGTTACTGAAGCTTGTGGATTTCTCACGCTGTTAGAGTTTTTCGACTTAACTTCCTTTTGTGTTCGTTCGAAAAACTGTTTTCACTGACAGATGTTATTACACTTAACACACTACAGTCAAATTACTCAGATATTAAATTTTAGCCGGCCGGAGTGGCCGAGCGGTTCTAGGCGCTACGGTCTGAAACCGCTCGATGGCTACGGTCGCAGGTTCGAATCCTGCCTCGGGCATGGCTGTGTGTGATGTCCTTAGGTCAGTTAGGTTTAAGTAGTTGTAAGTTGTAGGGGACTGATGACCTCAGAAGTTAAGTCCCATAGTGCTCAGAGCCATTTGAACCATTTTCTTATTTAAATTTTACACCCACCGGCCTTGCCGCAGTGGTAACACCGGTTTCCGTCAGATCACCGAAGTTAAGCGCTGTTGGGCTGGGCTAGCACTTGGATGGGTGACCATCCGGTCTGCCGAGCGCTGTTGGAAAGCGGGGTGCACTCAGCCCTTGTCAGGCAAACTGAGGAGCTTCTTGATTGAGAAGTAACGGCTCCGGTCTCGGAAACTGACGTACGGCCGGGAGAGCGGTGTGCTGACCACAAGCCCCTCCATATCCGGATCCAGTGACGCCTGTGGGCTGAGGATGGCATGGCCGCTGGTCGGTACCGTTGAGCCTTCATGGCCTGTTGGGGAAGAGCTTTTAGTTTTTTTTCTATATTTTACAGAAAAAAGTGGAAGACTTGAAGGAAAATCTGCGCACTAGGAGGTACAATGGAAATATGATGCAATGCTGAAGGCATACCAAGCAAGAGAAGATAGGAAAAGGGCACAGAAACAACTGTATAGAATAACTACAAGGTGATGTACCTTTAGATATTAGATACTATAATCATGCTGTTAAACAACAGATTTAATTCGCTGCCTGACATAAAGTTCATTGAAATGTTTAACGCGAAGTAGTTCTCAAGCTTTGCAGATTTGTTTCCCAAGGAGGCGTTTGAAAATTTAAGGACAATAAATGGGAAGTTAGGTTAAAGCCCTCCATCATCTTGAAGCCAAGTATGTCAAGGAGCTAAAAAGTTTCGTGTGTCGAAATCAACTTCACACTGGACTTCCAGAACACTACAGACTCCGTGAACTGATTTTAACCAAGCGAGTCACATCGCCGTCAGTAGAACGATCGTCTTCTGCAATGAAAAGAATAAAAACCTTCAATACGAATGCATGAGGACAAAAGCGTCTGTCCGCACTCTCCATCATTTCGGTAGAAAAGGATCTGTTAAGCCAGATGAAAGTTCGAAACTCATTTTCCGGCGCTGGTGCTGAAAAGTCTTGCAAGAGGAAGTGCAGAGCCGAGTTCCGCTATGGATGAAACGATAGTGAGTGAACAATGTCACATGCAGAGTACACACGACTGATAAGCTTCGTGTTGCATGCGTTACCAACATTTTCAGGATACACCACTGCATTATGATTATGCTATTGATACCTCTACGTAGTTCATCGGGCTGGAAGAATATGTGACAGGTTTCCCGACCACTCCTGCACCCTCTTATATCTAGACTGGCCTGTGGGACATGTAGGAACAGCGGGTAAAACGCCGATATCACTTCCCCGCTGTCTGGTGGGATTGCGCGATCAGTATGCGCCACGCGAGCAAAATGACGCAACGTACTGCTCCGAAGATTAACGAGCAGACTCTTATTGGCGTATCCGTATTAATTATCTGCGCTGCTACACTATTAAAGCCGGTCTAATTAAGGGTCGTCCGACCTCCCGTTTACCAAAGATACAGGGTTAAATTTAGCGCTACCTCACCCAGCCGCTTCCCACAGCTCTTGCAATCAGGGGCGGTGAAAACGAAAGGCGCTTGCCCCAGTCTGCGGCCGAGGTAAATATTGACAGTCGACGGGGACTTCAAATGTATTTCCTGTCCAGTATCCGCCTGTGTAAGGCGTCTGCAACGTTCCTACTTACGGGGAGACACTGGTTTGTTTGGATACTGGGAAAAGTGAGAGGATATCACAACACTAATAAGACAGATCTTAAGAAGTAATAAAAACAGAGTAAAGAGAGTTATATTCAGAATTCAGAATTGAGCAAAACAAAATATTAACATACTGGCTAAGAAATAAGGCAGTGCCCTGGTATTCATTTTGCCAATTTTCTGTAAGAAACAAAAAAAGAACTGTTTGTAGAGTAATGTGGAAAAAGTTTCATTTCGACGTATTTGTGAAATAACTTTTGAAATAAAAAGAAATCGTACAAACAAATATGTATAATGTACAATTGCATAACAACAATATCGAAATAAACTAACGTCGGATGCAGAATACAAATTCTGTAATGTTTATTTAACTCAGAACTTGATTACAAACAATATTTGTAGTTACATGTCTAGGTAGCTGGGTGCAGCTCCTTCGTGTGTTAACAACGCGGTTTTGTAAACGCGTCTATGGCAACGCCTCTTCATAGCTCTATAGACGACTATTGTTTTCACCTACAGCCGTTTGCACTTCGCAATTGAAAACTGTTGAAAGTGCTGCTAGGTGTCAGGAATATGCTTAAATTGACTGAACTATAGGTGTGTCTTTTTACTAGCAAAAGATAAGTGTATTAAGATTCCGTGCATGATGCGGCATTTGATCACTCCTGTCAGTGTTTATGACGTCATATCTCTTGTTCTGTATGGCATACAATGATATATGTGTGTAGACACACTCAGCTACACATGTGAATATTATCTGCGAAATATGGAAAAAAGTTAGTAGCAAAGAAGTAATAATTTTATACGTCATCCATGATGCGACAGCTTTTCAGACGTCTCAGTGTCTATGACGTCATATCTCTTGGCCTAGGCGTCATATAGAATGACATAATTTTGTATGTGCATTTAGCGGTATATGTGGATACTATCTGCGAAATTTACTGCGAATAGAGTTAGTAGCACAGAAGTAATAAACTTCATGATGCATGATGCACCAACTTTTCGCGTCTCTTGTTGTTTATGACGTCATATCACCTGAACTATCATGAGTTGGTGGTTATTATCCCAACAGCGATTGTTACCTGACAGTAAGGGATACGTGTACCAAGTTTGGTTGAAATCGGTCCTGTGGTTAAGGAAGTGATGCGGAACGTACGTACATACCCTGTACATCCATATTTAGAATACGTATGTTTGGATTCCCGACATACATTAAGCCGTGGGCAGCCTCTGACGTTACACAATGATAAACGTCACAGAAAACATGAGTTGAACCTTATCTATAGACACAAGAGTACGATAAAATCTGAGAGAGAATGCTGAACCATGAGAAACAGTCGAAGGTGACAGAGGAGATTTCGGTGGCTATTGGCATATGGCTGACAACATTGGGTTGCAGTCCTAGCGCCAGATAACCGCGTTTACCAAGTGAACGAAAGGTCGTGAGTATTCGAACGACATTGATGTTTTCTATTCAAAGAAATGAACAGCTGAACTGCTACTACAGCATGGCGGCCACGACGGTGACGATAGCTGCAACTTTCAGTTCATCTTGAAACACAAACTGAAGGAGTCGAATGTGGTTACGGCCAGACCTTTTGTGGCATAGCTGGCGCCACACTCTGGTGGTCTTCCGACTTCAAAAAGTAGAGCCATAGCCAACTACATGGGAGACCAAGGAGCCAGAGCCTGCCTGCTCAGACGTAGTAGCTTCCCTTTTTGCCACAGGATTTCCTATACTGGCTCAGCCGCAAATACTGGAAAGTCGGTTTTCACTTTATCATTACGCCTCCCACAAGGAAGAAGATGCTCGTTTAAGAGTTGAGCAATTTTTAACGGTTGCCGCCATTTTGAGTAAACTGTTGAAACGTCTCTCTCTGGGCCGTTCCATTGGTTGTGTTGAGCTGACTTCGACCTTCTGACACATTTTAGCACTTGTAATTGTCGCTGCATCTGTGCTTCTGATCTGGGGAAAAAGACTAACTGCAAAGCATTTCATCAGACAGGCAGATCCTGTGATTTCTCAACTTATATTTTATGTTTCACACAGTTACATATCTGTTAAAATGTGTATGTGCATATAACCATGTTTATGTTGTTTTATTTTTGTTGGGTCTTGTGAACTCCGTGGCCGTTAATGATAATTGGTGAATGACGCAACCAGCCACAAACACTTTTTACATGTTTTATTTTAGTGCCATAAGCGCTTTCGGATTAAAATGCCCATCTTCAGATGGATAATACTTTTCGTCACATAGATGTTTTGATCAACAGCATATCGCCTGCGCCACACTGCACAAGAGCATTAAGTGTCACTTTATCAGTTGTTTCATTAATAAAAATACGCTAAAGTGCTGCGAATATTTGATGCAAAATAGTTGTGTTCACTTACATACGTTCCAGTAGATAGCGATCTGTTTGTTGTGGTCCATGTGGTTTTATATCTCGATTTATATGTTCTTGAATTCCGCCATAGTACACATATTGTAAATAAATCACTCTGACACACTTGATAGTATTCTTAAAATGCTTGTTGAGCAACGCACATGTGTTATACACTTGATGTTTTACTTTACAATGCAAAAATATTGACCAAGGATGTAAACAGAAGAAAGATGATGTGTGAGATGTGCAACATGTGACATGTTAATAATAGAAAAATGTTGGCACCCTACGTGTAAACTAATTATTAAAAGACAGGAGGATAATTTTTGTTTTTCACTGCCAACGGAAATTATTGAGGAAATACGTCAAGCCAACTGCTGTATAATACAGATATTTGATTAACTCTACAGTTCATAAGTTAATTGCAGTAAATATAGATTAAAAAAGTTAAAGGGTGGGATGAAAGCAACGCATTTGTTCATCACGGTAATTTATAGTTATATAATTATGTATTGGTATCTTAAACTGAAGTGGTGTGACAGTTAGCGGGCAATTTGTGTTTGATTTCTATGAACAGCCAATGGAAATTATTTAGAAAATGTTTATTTTCTACCTCCAGCTGTTCATTTAGAATGTATTGGGGTGAGTTTGGGCGTGAATGTGTATTTCTCGTTCCTCTAGAAGGTCCATATTCTTGCCCTTTTTAGTGGATGTAATATCCGTTAAGCTGTCAGATATTACAGTTATTTACTCTTAAAGCTGTTCTATCAAGTCAACAGCAATAGCACTGCTGCTCTTCGTGAGTGTCGACGCATCAACGGAGCACCTCTTTCTTCAACGGAGTTGAAGAACACGATTCGGAAGTTCGAATTAACTGGCGATTTGAGATTTTGCTTCTAGGAGAGGCCAACGGTGCAAAATTGTTGAAGAAGTTACAGTTGCTACGGCTGAAAATGCTGCAGGCAGTGTGCGATCTTCAAGCAGTGCACGAGATGTGTCACAAGTACTGAACTAGCGCGGCTCCAAGCTGCCGCGGATGCAGATGGTCGTCACACTGGGCAATGTTTGTAGTATGGAACGTAAACATGGTACGCAATTAACAAATGTTAACCTCTCATTTGAAAATTAAAATATGTTTCTTTCAGTGGTTTATTCGTGATTTCTCTTCCGCATGTCCTTACAAATATTGCCACGAAGTTTCATTTTCCTACGATCACTCGTTTTTCGTGGGGGCCCTCTCAAGTAGCGAAAGTTTCATTGTAACTACCCTGTAGTTCGGATCATGGGGATGGGTTCTTTGAATAGTAGTGGCAGTTTATCCAACTTTTTCTGTAAAGTTAATTAGAATTCAGCTGGGTCAAAGAGGTATTACTGAACATTGGTCAGCAGCTATTGTGTAGGTTGGTACCCTTAACTGAGGCGTATTTTCTCTGACGTTTCCATTGCTACCTACCGACTTCGATCCGGTAGCGTTACCTGGAGCTTCGGTAAGTTAGGGTGTTATCTCCAGTAAAGTAAGTCAGGAACTTGGAATTGTAAGACTTTTCTTTCACGTGTAACCATTGCAAATCATACTGTAGAATTTATTTCAATTGGGGAGTGGTTTCATGTTTATTAACATCCCGTTTCCCTAACTCGATTCTTGTCTTACCACAGCTTAAATATCTCAGTTCAGCTTGTGTGTGTCGGTTATGTGTGAATGCGTTGTGTATCTTCAATGGGTTTGTGCTCTAATTTCTTTTTCTGTTGTTACATTTCATTTCATTTTGCGAGTTTCGTAGACCAGTAAGAATAGTTACTGTCCGGATCAGTGCGTGTAAGTTGGGTGAACGGAATTATCGTTATGGAATCTATTCTTCTTTCTATGTTGGTTGCTAGTGCGAATATGCGTGTTCTTCGACGAATCCCTCCTTTTACGTATCCTATATTCTTCCCACGTGTTAGGATACGATTTATGAAGTGCGTAATGTGTTGTATGACGAGTAACAAGCTCCAGCATGCCCTTGCGATTGTAATGTTTGAAGTGTTCAAATGTGTGAATTTCTAAGGGACCAAACTGCTTAGGTTATTGGTCCTTAGACTTAGACACTACTTAAACTAACTTATGTTAAGAACAACACACACACCCATGTCCGAGGGAGGACTCTGACCTGTGGTTCAGAATAGACAAGACGGGCTGCTGACGCAACTGCTTCCATCTGAAGATGATCATGAGCGTTAGAAACACGCAGTCTAATTGAAAATGTACAACTGAGTCGGAACAATAAATGAAAATTACCTTAAACATTCCACTAAGTTTAATTTTTCTTCTGCTCTTATATTTAGAGACGACGCTTTGTCATGAACTCCGTATGCTACCATTATTCACCATACACTGCACTCAGTGATGAGCTTAATATGCGTCTAGAGAATGCAGAGTCGACGGAAACACTACTGCATAAGCTGCGTAAATATGGGTTGTAGAATTACTGCAGCTAGATCTCTATAAAATCAGCTAAACGGAAGAAGATGTTCCTCTGTCCATGTGGTACGACGAGTTCACTTTTAGAGTGTTTTCTAGTATATTTGGACATGGAAAATATAAGGAGTAGTCTGCTACTCAAATCGAGTTTCCCACCTGTGAAGGAAGATGAAGGTTCTCAAAGGAATGAAGAAAGTTCAGATAGTTTAACGTCCCGCTGACAAGATGATTAGAAGGGAACAGCAGGGTTTAACGCCCCATCAACGACAGCGTCATCAGAGACAGACGACCTGCTTCGACTGGAAAAGCAAGGAAATTATTAGCGATCTTATTTATGAAACTATCTTAGCATTCGTTTTCAATGATTTAGGAAAACCATAGAAAATGTAAATGAGAACCGCCGGAAAGGAATTTGAATCCTGATTTTCCCAAGTTCATTCGAGCTCATTATCTTTAGCTACTGCGAAACACTACTCAATGCATATGATAGTAAATGCCAGTTACAACTGTCCTCTTCGAGATGCAGCTCCCGCGCCTTCACAGCAGAACGTGTGAGAAAATACACTACCGGAAAAGAAATTAATAGAATCTTTTAGAGTTTTCCAACTTTCTCAGGATTAATTGTTGCAACAATGCATATGGAGTACATAAAATGATTACATTTGCAAACGAACAGCGCAAGTGGTTCTGATGTACCAGGTATCGACCCATGCTGAATCACCCGTATTAGTACGTGGTGTAGCCTCCACGGGCGGCAATTCAGAAACTGCCATATAGTAGATCGTACAGATGGCAAATACTGTCCTTGGGGCACATCCTGCCACGCATGTTTGACCTGTTCACGCAGGTCTCTAAGACTTGTTGGTTGACGAGTCGCACGAGTCACTTCTCGTCCAACAATACAACACGCGTTCGATTGGAGACGAGTCCAGAGATCGTGCTGGCCAGGGAAGTTGCTTGAATACTGCTCAGCAGTGTGGGATCCTTACCAGATAGGGTTGATAGAAGAGATAGAGAAGATCCAACAGAGAGCAGCGCGCTTCGTTACAGGATGATTTAGTAATCGCGAAAGCGTTACGGAGATGATAGATAAACTCCAGTGGAAGACTCTGCAGGAGAGACGCTCAGTAGCTCGGTACGGGCTTTTGTTAAAGTTTCGAGAACATACCTTCACCGAAGAGTCCAGCAGTATATTGCTCCCTTCTACGTATATCTCGCGAAGAGACCATGAGGATAAAATCAGAGAGATTAGAGTCCACACAGAAGCATACCGACAATCCTTCTTTCCACGAACAATACGAGACTGGAATAGAAGGGAGAACCGATAGAGGTACTCAGGGTACCCTCCGCCACACACCGTCAGGTGGCTTGCGGAGTATGGATGTAGATGTAGATGTAGATGTCTTGCAGAGCGCGTTGAGTTTCAGGGGGAATGTGTGGATGAGCATTATCCTGTTGGAACAACACATCACCTTCCTGTTGAAAGAACGGCAAAAGATAGCGTGCGCACCAGAAACACCAGAGGTGAACAAGAGTTGTAGCTTATGGCACCCCAGACCATAAGCCGTGGGGTGGGCCAGTGAGTTTTGGACGAATGCACTGTACGAGACAGCGCTCACCAGTTCCACGTTGCACGCGCAAACGACCACCACTTGCGTGAAGGCAGAATTTACTTTCATCGCTGAAGGCGACGGCGCGCCGCTCCATCTTTTAAGTGATCCTCTGGCGCCACCAGTCGAACCGTGCACGTCGGCGCTGTGGCGTGAGTGGATGGCGGGCTGGAGGCGTGCGCGCCCCAACTCCCACTCCTAATAACCGGTTCTCAACAGCTCGTGTTGACACGTCTGGGTTCACAGGCTCTCTTATCTGTGCTGTGGTCATTGTCCGATCTGCCATTACTGCCCTCACAATACGACGATCCTGGGGGCTGTCTGTGGTATGTGAACGTCCAGAACCTCGTCTATGGCTGTGAGAATGTTCACGTGACCGCTTATATGAGGTGCGACAATAAAGTAACGAGACTGATTTTCTTTTCAAGTTGTGGCAACCGTGCAGGCTTGCGTAGGCACAATATCTTTGACCTTGGTCTATAATCTGCAGGGGGGTGCAGAAAGCTATGCGCAGAAAGCAACGTGTTTTCTCAGTTGTGCGCATGACGTCACGGTGGAAGCAGCTGTGCCAAACAGTACACAGTTCGAATTGTGTGTGATTGTTTTTCTTGCGTTGTTTTGTGTTTGAAGGAGTATTTTGATTGAGTTCTTTCTTCTGAGGTACTCAGTCAACAGCGGAAACATTCGGAATTCGGGAGTGTTAACGGTTTTTGCTGTAATTGATATTTGGTTCGGAACTGAAATAGTTAGCGATAGTGGACAGTGGGATCAACATTGTGTTCACCAGCTCTATAGTTTATGGTTCGTCCTGTGAAATTCTTATTGGAGACTCTACAAGTGAGTGAGAAAATTAATTTTTACAATGCCAGGCTCTGCTTTTACGGGCTGTTTTTCCTACAACCGGAGCACAAAGGGAACTGACGTAATGTGATACATGTTCCCGCGTAATGAAACATTACAAAAACTATGGTTGTCGAAATGTTGTAGGAAAGACAGTGTAAATGTTGCGCATGCACGAATATGTTCTCGCCATTTCGCAGAAACAGATTACTTAAGGAATTTACAGTCTGAATTGCTTAATTTGCCCCGAAAAAGAATGCTCAAGCCCGATGCAGTTCCTTCGTGCAATTTTCCGTGCAGTAGGGCGACTGTCAATGTGTCACCCGCAACAGAAGACAGAACCAAACGGCATAAGAAACGAGAACTACATAAGAGAACTCTGGAAACTCTGGAAAAGCTGTCACCAAATAAGAAACATCATAATAAGAGCACATGTACAGATGACAGTTTTTTTCCAGACACGGATAAAGTTACTTTCATGAATACTATAGCGGCTTTAGAAAGAAGGAATGCTGTTCTTACAAACAAGTGTGTACAACTTCGAGCTCTTAAGTAAATTCATTTCAATGCGATTACATGAATAGTTTCTGATTTATTTGAGCCGAGGTTTCGAATTTCAAGTGTGTGTCAGTGTGGTTGTGATCTGATATTTTACCGATGTGTGAGGCATAAGCTGAGAAAGAATATAACTCATCAGTTTTGTGATAGTTTAGCAGCAGAAAAGCAGTTTAGACATCTCAATTCTGGTATAAACAAAATCTTCCGCCAAAAACTTGACAGCCGGCCGGAGTGGCCGAGCGGTTCTATGCGCTACAGTCTGGAACCGCGCGACCGCTACGGTCGCAGGTTCGAATCCTGCCTTGGGCATGGATGTGTGTGATGTCCTTAGGTTAGTTAGGTTTAAGTAGTTCTAAGTTCTAGGGGACTGATGACCACAGCAGTTGAGTCCCATAGTGCTCAGAGCCATTTGAACCATTTGAACCAAAAACTTGACGTAAACGCGCATGCCGTGTCGTCTGCTTGTGAGCGCTTGCTTCCACGCTGACGTCACTAGGCCAGCCAATGGCAGAGGAGAGCGCTTACTGCCCAACCTTATTATTTAGTAACCTTGATAATCTGCTTCTACTCCAAGAGGCACATCGATGCAACTGCTCAATCGTGAGTTGTACTGTAATAAATCAACACGTCTTTGTATCTCTCGTCGCGGAAATGGAACCGCATAATGTTGCCAGCGGCATGCCATTTCTTTTTGCGTTAAATTGGGTGAAAACGCGACGATAAAACGCGACGGTAAGCTTCAGAAGGCTTTTGGAGAGGAGGAGGTTATGTCAAGAGCTCAAGTTTTTCGTTGGCATAAATTGTTTAGTGAAGGCAGAACGAATGTTCTTGTTAAGTGGATGAGACGCCTGCAGTCAGCACTCGGTCAGCTGCACGTGAAATGAATGTTTTGCAGAGTACTGTGTGGCGAGTATAAAGGGAAATGCAGCTACTCCCCTAAGTGCGTGCTTTGACGCTGTTCAGATGACTCCGATTGAAATTAGAACGGGTACAACAGAACTTGGTGCGTCGATGTCCTACTGCATTAACGCTAGAGGACGCCACTTTGAACAACTGTTGTAAATTTAGTAGCTTGTGAAACCCGTGCAGTTAAACGGAATTTATTATTATTGTACCGTAGGCTTAGAATTTTCGATCTCTCTGACTTCAAGTTACGTGTGCCACTGCTAGTCTATCCACAGGGGAAATTATCTGTGGCTATTGGGGAGTATTCAGCGGGAATTCTATACGCTATGCTCAAGATGCGGAAGTTGAGGCCGTTTTCGCTTGTATGAGGTATGTTCAATCGGAAATGAGACCATCGCTGTAGCGGAGTTGTATGTAATTCAAGTGGGTGAATGCGTTTACCGTGAGATGGTGCGGTGGTATGCCCAGTTGCACAAGCGGAGTTGACGGCTTCGCAACACTTTCCTCAATTCTGGAGAGTTGTTTCCGCAGTTCGTTGCATGATGGATTTCTCCCGATCAGCACAAAGAGCAGTTGTCCAATTTCTTCGCGCAGAAGGGCAGTATGCTTTACAAACTTATCGCAAGATGAAAGAGGTGTATGGAGAGCAGGGTCTCGCTCGATGATCAATATGCGGTGGTGTCAACGTTATGAGATGCGGTGTGTGGCCAAGAGGACCCTCGAACTCCTTTAAAAATTTCAGTGGAAGGTCCTTACACCCCGATGTCTCCCAAGTGGCTCGCGTATCTTTGACGTCTTAAAACAATCTCTAGAACATCAGATGTAAATCTGTTGCAAGGAAGTGAAGAGCACCGTGGAAAAATGGATTCGTCAGCAGCCTAGAAATCTCTACACTGAAGCCAGCCATTCCCTTCCTATGTGCTGGGATCCGTGCATCGATACCAATGGTAGTTACATACAGTTGCACTGTTCCACTTAAAGTCTAATTATAATATTGTTGTAAAAATTTCTTTACATGCACCTGTTGTCTCCTTTACATTTGGACACAACTTGTACCTTTGACACGGACGTTTCCGGTATAGGATCCCTTACCTCTGACTGATAAATTTATTCTTCTCCATCGCCCTTGAAAGTTTGTAACATCACCACATGGTCTTCCACGTATAAAAAGAATCGACACACAGTTTAACGTTTTGTTCTGCTTTGTAATCGTTAGGACGCCTGTTACCAAAAATACAACTTTAGTCTTATTATTCTTCCAATGCAAGGTAGAAATATGATTAAAACTTCGGAATAATACATACCTTACTTTACAGTTATCATAATTACACATATTACAATATTGATTCTCAGTCATAGAATAATGACCAGCAAAAATGGGCGAATATTACCTATAAAGCAAGAAGGAAGTTAGCAACAGAAATAAACTGAATACACACCTAACAAATTAGCAGCCCAAAAGAGCCAGTTTCTTCTTTTTTTAAGAGTAAGGCCTAATATTTCTTTAAAAATAAGCTTGCCTCTCTTCACTTCGATGGTATGACGTTTGTCGCTTTGTATTCTATTTATGGGGCGCAATTTCCTTGTTAAATAAGAATAATAATAATTTTGCACAGGATCTAACAATTGGTACATTCGTACACTTCAGTCGAGTTTCCAACATACGGATAATTTTATTTAATGTACAACGTGTACAACTTTGCTTCCACCGTTTTTTCCCCAAAATTTGGAGCTTTAATGAAACAAATTGGTTACACATGTATGTTTCAAAGTATTTCCCATCGCTAGTAACTAATTTCTCCCATCTTTCGGGCAGTGTACGAATCCCGCGTCGAAAAAGTTGTTCATCTTTTGAAGCGATCCACGAATCGATCCAATTTGTGACTTCTTCATGAGATCGGAAGTGTTGGTCAGCCAGGCCATGCGCCATTGGCCTAAACAGGTGATAGTCAGAGGGAGCAATGTCTGTAGAATACCACGGGTGGGATAAGACTTCCCGTTTTAACGTTTCCCAGTACGTTTTGACCTCTCTTGCAAAGTGGGGTCGAGCGTTGTCGCGCTGAAAAATCACTTTATCGTGCTTCTCGCTGTACTGCGGCCGTTTGTCTTTTAATGCTTTGCTCAAACGCATTAATTGCGTTGGATAACGAGCACTTGTGATTGTTTCACTTGATTTTAAAACCTCATAGGACACGATGCTGAGCAGGTCCCGCCAAATGGATCAAATGGTTCAAATGGCTCTGAGCACTATCGGACTTAAATTCTGAGGTCATCAGTCCCCTAGAACTCAGAACTACTTAAACCTAACTAACCTAAGGACATCACACACATCCATGCCCGAGGCAGGATCCGAACCTGCGACCGTAGCCGTCGCGCGGTTCCAGACTGTAGCGCCTAGAACCACTCGGCCACTCCGGCCGGCTCCCACCAAATGCAGAGCATGATTTTGGAGCCGTGAATATTCGGTTTGGCCGTCGACGTGGAAGCATGGCCGGGATATCCCCATGGGGTTATCGTAATGAACCGATTTTTCGTCCCCGGTCACAATGCGATGCAGAAATCCCTTCCGTTTTTGCCTCTGAAGCAACTGTTCACAAACACACAAACGCCGTTTAACGTCTCTTGGTTTCAGCTCACACGCTACCCAAGTTTCTTCTTTCTGAATCATGCCCGTAGCCTTGAGACGTTTTGAAATGGCTTGCTGTGCCACTCCCACTAATCGTGCCAATTCTCCTTGAGTTTGACACGAGTCTTCACTCAGCAATGTCATCAATTCTGCATCTTTGAAAGCATTCTCTCTTCCACCACTTGCCGGTCTACGACGTTAAGATCACTGTTCTTGAAGCGTTGAAACCACTCACGACACGTTCTTTCACTAATAGCGTCCTTAACATACGTACTTGAGAGCATTCGATGAGCCGCTGTTTTCTTCATATTGGAACAAAACACCTCCCGCAAATGACGAGAATTATGCTCGTAAACTGACATTTTCAATCAAGAACAACTTTATGATGCAGGCATAAATCGATTAATGTTTGAATGAGGTTATGTTGACCGAGGTCCAAGCTAACTGCCTGACGTTTGCGATCTGTTTCTTTCGACCGTGCCTACCGTTCCGCCACCTATCGGCAAACGGCGGAAGCAAAATTGTACACCTTATATTTACTTCATATTGAAAAGATTATGCTCCATGACCCTTGACAGCTACCGGTGTTGCTACCAGCATTCAACAGCGAACGGCAGACGGCTGCCGTAAGACTGATTGAAAGCCATAGCTGTCTATACACTGGTGAGAAAAAACATTACGGCCGCTGCCATTTCAAGATTTAATGCCGCCAGACGGTACATGACACGGCGAGTAAAGTATAGAGGGTGGTTCGGCTGGTCCTACCGATAGGTTTTATGCAACCCGCAATGCCTTCAAAAACCACACGCGACACTTCCATATTTTCTCGCTTGCTACGCGCAAACTAGCCATTAGTCCTATAGAAAAAAATGAACAGGACCATTTCGTAATAAATTTAATATAGTTAAATTTTGTACAGGGTACGTTTTCGCTGGCGGCCACAGTTTTCAGATTATTCGAGAAAAACCCGTTTGAAGGTCACTTCTGTTCGTTTGTCTTGAATTATTCAAAAATTATGGCCTCTCACAAAAACGCATCCCAGTACGAAATTTAACTACATTAAATTTATGTTCACAATTTCTGTAGGACTAATAGTTAGCACATAGTGAATGAGAGGATTAGAAAATCTTGCATGTGATATTTAAAGGCGATGTGGGTTGCATAAAATCTATGGGCAGGGACGGCTGAATCACACTGTATAAGTGGAGTGTCGATTCGAGAGACCCACGATCGAGCGGAGTTTCTCAGCGGTTAACACACTGGACTCGCATTCAGGAGGACGACGGTTCAAACCCGGGTCCTCCATCCTGATTCAGATTTTCCGTGATTTCCCTAAATCACTTCAGGCAAATGCCGGGGTGGTTCCTTTGACAAAGGGCACGGCCGATTTCCTTCCTCATCCTTCCCGAATCCGAGCTTGTGCTCTGTCTCTAAGTACCTAAGTGTAGTCCGAACGTTAAACACTGTTCTCCTCCTCCTGGGAAATCCATTGACATAAGCGATTTCAACAAAGGGCAGATTGTTATGGCACGGCAAATGGGAAAGTGCATATCGTAAACAGCCAAGCTGATCGGCTGTTCGTGTACTACCGTCGTCAGCTCCACGGAAAGTGGTTGAGGAATGGTGATCTGTGGCAGAGCGGGCGACATAGTACAATACCGGTTCACGCACAAGTGTTTCGTAGCACACTGTCCAGCGCACGTCACTGAATATGAAGCTCCACATCAGACGATCCCTATGTGTTTTCAGATGTTGACTCAAGTATATAGTCAGTTACGATTGCAGTAGGCGTGGGATCAGCGAGGTGGATCACCTTTCTTGTTAGACGAGGTCGATGGTCATATGAGACAGACCTGCATCCAGGCGAACGGCTCCTCGAAATATCCAGCGCGCAGTGGAGACACGCCGGTGGAAGCGGTAATACGGTATAGGGGACATTCACAAGGGCCTCCAAGGGAAGTACCATGACAACTGCGGACTACGTTAACATTCCCCTTCATGCTTATCGAAATCCCAGATTGCTGTGCAATCTTCCAGAAAGGGTAACTGTCCGTGTCAAAAGGCCAGAGCCAGCCGGAGTGGCCGTGCGGTTCCAGGCGCTACAGTCTGGAGCTGAGCGGCCGCTACGGTCGCAGGTTCGAATCCTGCCTCGGGAATGGATGTGTGTGACGTCCTTAGGTTAGTTAGGTTTAATTAGTTCTAAGTTCTAGGCGACTGATGACCTCAGAAAAGTCCCATAGTGCTCAGAGCCATTTTCAGCCAAAAGGCCAGAATGGTGCTACAGTTGTTTGAGGAGCAGGAAAATGAACTCACGCTGATGTGTTGACTACCAAGGTCGCCTGATGTGTAACCCGTGAAATAGTTATTGGACGCTATCGGGCGCGAGGTCCGCGCCCGCAAACCACTGGGCCGTAACCCGTGATCTGTGCGTAGACATCCGGTGCACTAGGACTGTTGATATTCTTAAAAAGTGGAGAATACGATATATCGATATTAAGAAAAAGACCAATATCTGAAACGTTATGTCGAAAACAGTATCGATACATCGTTATACTGACGGAAAAATATCGACGTACCTGCGAATAAAAATATCGGCTGCACATTGTAAATATACTGCTGTTTTTAGGGACGATTTATTGTTAGGTATACTGTATATGAACAGGCTAGCAGCCCGCCTATCCCTCTTACAGCAGGAACTGAAAGGAAAGCGATGCACGTTCACGCCTGGCGATAACCGCTTTGCTAACAATGGTAACTGCGTGTAAGTGGCACAGTAAAAGCTGTCCGATGGGTCCGTCGTTCGTCACGTATGGTTCAAATGGCTCTGAGCACCATGGGACTTAACATCTGTGGTCATCAGTCCCATAGAACTTAGAAGTACTTAAACCTAACTAACCTAAGGACATCACACACATCCATGCCCGAGGCAGGATTCGAACCTGCGACCGTAGCGGTCACGCGGTTCCAGACTGAATCGCCTAGAACCGCATCGTCACGTATGGGAATGGTCCGGAACACTTCATGTCGACTTCCCTGTTTTTTTTTTTTTTTTTCATTTCTGCCGACAGCAGTGACGTAACACTTTAGTGTCAAAATTACGTGGTGAAGCTGAACGTTGCAATTTCTATTGGTAGCGCCGAGCGCCGATTACGTCAGGATTTCCCCTCACAAGTCTCCTCCCACCGCAGAGACCAGTCTTGTCATTCAGATTTTTGTTCATCATTTTCAGCAACCGTTTTTGAAGAATGTCGATGTGAAAAAATACCACACTAGCTGCGTTAAAAATTGTTGTTTCATTCACACCCGCAACCCCCACGCCAGAATGCAATCGAAGTTCTTGTGTGCCACATATACGGTACTTGCTTCACGTGGTGAAAGAGAAAAATTGGACGTGATGAAAGCTCAGAAAGTGGTAATACTCCTTTGGCAAAGTGAAAGTAAAATTGTCATACTACAATTTTAAAGGAACAACTTCAAATACTTTCCGAAAATTGTGAAAAGAGTATAATATAAAATAAAAATATCGGCCATCCATACTGCCGTTTTGATATCTATTCATCAGTAGCGGATATTCGCCCATATATATCGATATTGCTCGGCAATATATATATATATATATATATATATATATATATATATATATATATATATATATATGGAAGTTTCGGTATTTTATCTACAGCCCTACAGCGTACAATACTCTCGGAAACTTGTCGCATTCAGGTCACGCAGAATCGCTGCCGTACTGTGTTTCAAAGGTGATTAGGTTAGTGGTGTTTAACGTTCCCTCGACAACGAGGTCATTAGAGACGGAGCGAAAGCTCGGGTTAGGGAAGGATGGGGAAGGAAATCGGCCGTGCCCTTTCAAAGGAACCATCCCGGCATTTGCCTGAAACGATTTTAGGAAAATCACGGAAAACCTAAATCAGGATGGCTGGAGACGGGATTGAACCGTCGTCCTCCCGAATGCGAGTCCAGTGTGCTAACCACTGCGCCACCTCGCTCGGTTTCAAAGGTGAACCAACACACTGTTAAACAGGTGGCTCATCAGTGTATGCCCGGGATGTAGCAGAAATCAAAAAATTGTTCAAAAGGCTATAAGCACTATGGGACTCAACATCTGAGGTCATCAGTCACCTAGATTTAGAACTACTTAAACCTAACTAACCTAACTTGGACACCACAGACATCCATGTCCGAGGCAGGATTCGAACCTGCGACCGTAGCAGCCGCGTGGTTCCGGACTAAAGCGCCTAGAACCGCTCGACCACAGCGGCCGGCGTAGCCGAAATCGGCGAAATTGGATTACAAGTGACCAGGAATCATGGGCGAGATACGTTTCGCTCCGCAGAGGACGCGGCGACCCGAGAGCATGTGGTACGCCCCTGGCTTATCTGCTGCGAGCTCAGCACCGCCGCGGGACGTGCTAACTAACGGCCGAGCGCTCCTGCCCGCGCAGCCGCTGTTATCTGCAAACGCAGGCTGGCGCGCACAGCAAGCAATTTCTCTGTGGATGTCATACAGGAAGCACCGCTACCTACTCGCGACAACTGAACTTCCTTAACTAGGTCTTTTGGAATTCTGTATTTCCATTGTTGTTTAGTTTTACTGTAGCATCTACAAAAAAGAAAAATAGATGTACGGCTGGCCGGAGTGGCCATGCGGGTCTAGGTGCTGCAGTCTGAAACCGCGCGACCGCTACGGTCGCAGGTTCGAATCTTGCCTCGGGCATGGATGTGTGTGATGTCCTTAGTTTAGTTAGGTTTAAGTAGTTTTAAGTTGTAGGGGACTGATGGTCTCAGAAGTTATGTCCCATAGTTCTCAGAGCCATTTGAACCATTTTCTGAATAGATGTACGTGTAGTATAAATTCCGCTCTGAACACAAGGAAACGAATTAATCGAGGTATTTTTTAAGGCAAACATACTATTTTCCCGTTCTCAAATTTTTTTTCTGTGACTCACAGAATTAAAACACTTGGAACGCATATCAGGGATCTAAAAGAACAGTAAAAGAAGTTACAGAAATCGAAGGTGATGCTGCAGAAAGATATTGTGGTAGCCACATTGATATTGACTAGACAGACACACACACACACACACACACACACACACATATATATATATATATATATATATATATATATATATATATATATATAGGGTGGTCTTTATATATATATATATATATATATATATATATATATATACAGGGTTATTACAAATGATTGAAGCGATTTCACAGCTCTACAATAACTTTATTATTTGAGATATTTTCACAATGCTTTGCACACATATACAAAAACTCAGAAAGTTTTTTTAGGCATTCACAAATGTTCTATATGTGCCCCTTTAGTGATTTGGCAGACATCAAGCCGATAATGAAGTTCCTCCCACACTCAGCGCAGCATGTCCCCATCAATGAGTTCCAAAGCATCGTTGATGCGAGCTCGCAGTTCTGGCACGTTTCTTGGTAGAGGAGGTTTAAACACTGAATCTTTCACATAACCCCACAGAAAGAAATCGCATTGGGTTTAAGTCTGGAGAGCGTGGAGGCCATGACATGAATTGCTGATCATGATCTCCACCACGACCGATCCATCAGTTTTCCAATCTCCTGTTTAAGAAATGCTGAACATCATGATGGAAGTGCGTGGAGCACCATCCTGTTGAAAGATGAAGTCGGCGCTGTCGGTCTCCAGTTCTGGCATGAGCCAATTTTCCGCGGGCGACGCGTGAAACTTGCCCGCACGCGTTCAAGCGTTTCTTCGCTCACTGCAGGCCGACCCGTTGATTTCCCCTTACAGAGGCATCCAGAAGCTTTAAACTGCGCATACCATCGCCGAATGGAGTTATCAGTTGGTGGATCTTTGTTGAACTTCGTCCTGAAGTGTCGTTGCACTTTTATGACTGACTGATGTGAGTGCATTTCAAGCACGACATACGCTTTCTCGGCTCCTGTCGCCATTTTGTCTCACTGCGCTCTCGAGCGCTCTGACGGCAGAAACCTGAAGTGCGGCTTCAGCCGAACAAAACTTTATGAGTTTTTCTACGTATCTGTAGTGTGCCGTGACCATATGTCAATGAATGGAGCTACAGTGAATTTATGAAATCGCTTCAATCATTTGTAATAGCCCTATATATATATATATATATATATATATATATATATATATATATATATATATATATATATATATATATATATAGGGTGGTCCTCGTTTTGCTTTTGTTGATGTTCATCTTATATCCTCCTTTCAAGACACTATCCATTCCTTTCAACTGCTCTTCCAAGCCCTTTGCTGTCTCTGACAGAATTACAATGTCATCGGCGAACCTCAAAGTTTTTATTTCTTCTCCATGGATTTTAATACCTACTCCAAACTTATTTTCTTTTGTTTACTTCACTGCTTCCTCAATATAAAGATTGAATAACATCGGGGAGAGGCTACAACCCTGTCTCACTCCCTTCCCAACCACTGCTTCCCTTCCATGTCCGTCGACTCTTATAACTGCCATCTGGTTTCTGTACAAATTGTAAATAGCCTTTCGCTCCCTGTATTTTACCCCTGCCACCTTCGGAATTTGAAAGAGAGTATTCCAATCAACATTGTCAAAAGCTTTCTGTAAGTCTACAAATGCTAGAAACGTAGGTTTGCCTCTCCTTAATGTAGCTATTTGTTATCCGATCTCAAATTTGAATGGAAAACATTCTCTAAAGTCTTCGAATCCTCAGGGCAGATACCTTGCCAGTATCAATGTGGATAACGGGCAAAAACCGTTGGGATTATCGATTATTGCAGTGAGTGAACTATCTGTATACATAATTAAGTTTGTACGGAGCCCTAACAACGCGAGTCCTGCTGGCGGCTGGCCAATTTTTTTTTTTTTAAATTGTGCTCCTGCGAAATTTATTTTCACTACTTAATCCATCTGTCGTATGTGACGTACAATGCGGTATAGAGGGTGGTCCATTGATAGTGACCGGGCCAAATATCTCACGAAATAAGCATCAAACTACAAAGAACGAAACTCGACTAGCTTGATGGGGGAAATCAGTGGTCCAACTACAACGTTCATATTTCTTTGCGTACTACACGAACCTGTAATAAAAAATGGGGGTTCCTATTTAAAAAAACGCAGTTGATATCCGTTTGACCTATGGCAGCACCATCTAGCGGGCCAACCGTAGCGCCATCTGGTTTCCCTCTTCAAGCTAGACAAGTTTCGTTCTTTGTAGCTTTTTCGTTTGATGCTTATTTCATGAGATATTTGGCCCGGTCACGATCAATGGACCACGGGAAAGTGGCACAAGTTGCCCACTACAGATATCTGGAGGAGATAATCCAACCATCTGGACTGAACTCAATAGCCAATAAAGATAGAATCTCCAGATTACAAAAAGCATACAAGCTTATTTGGAATCACTATAATAAGAAATATATTTCTGTCAATGCGTAAGTAAGGCATTACAACACAGTAGTCCTACCAGAAGCACTTTATGCTGCAGAAACTAGGTGATTCATGGTCACACTAAGATCAGAGAGATTGAAAAGCACGAAAGAAAAATTCTTAGGAAAACATATGGACCAGTCTTTCGGGAAGGAATTTGGATGAAGTGGGCAACTAGAGGGATTTACAAAGACATAGAAACAAAAACAGACACTATTAGAAAGAGAAGGATGAAATTTTATGGATATAACAGCAGGATGAATAAAAGGAGGCTCACAAGACAAATCTTTGAGATAGTGAACAACAGCAAAAACAAGACAAAGAGGATCACTGAAGCAGAGGAAGACATTAAAGAACTGGGGATCACACAAGACAACACACACAGGACGAATCAATTAGACACACAGAGAGTTTCCACAAGCGGTCGGCGACCAAATACACGTCGTCCGATGAGACGACCAACCGAACGACCAACCAAGGTCGTCCCGCTTCAATCTCCTTCCGCCGGACAGTTCGTGCGTGTCGCCAGCGGTCGGCGAGCACTGGCTGTCCACACCTCACAGGGGGAGGCCGCCAATTGTGAAATTCAGATTCGATTCATACTGCGCATAATAAAAGCTCATGGCCAGAAGTGTAATGTGGCAAAGCACCAAGATGCACTTCTCAGCCGTTGTCGAGAAAATCGACAGTTAAAAGAAACCCTTGCGGTGAAATACTCTCTACGATTAAAAGTTTTCTACAGCGTTGTGGCGCTGCGGTAAGCGCTCGGGTTCGTAAGCCGAAGGTCGCCGGATCGAATCTCGCGCCATGCAACTTTTTTTATTATTATTTGTTTTTTTGTAATTCAAATGTACACACACACACACACACACACACACACACACACACATATATATATATATATATATATATATATATATATATATATATATATATATATATATATGTATATGTATATGTACAGGGTGGTCCAAAAGTCCGGAAACACCCTCATAAAATCCAAATGGAGTAGCAAACAAGGAAACAGAGTCCCTAAACACGAGGAACGGGAAGGGGGAAACTTTATAGGCTAATCCACCAACATGGCGGCCACCTTGAAAGCCGCCATCTAGGATTCAACTCCAAAATTTCAAATGGGAATGTGGTCATGTGACATATCAAACAGATAGAGAATTTCACCAGAAAAACAATGCCGTTGTTATTTTAAACATAGCTTTATTCATTCTCGGGTTATAGCCAGTTACGTGTGGCAGCGGTGGGGCGCTCGGCAGCATGTGTGTTATGTGCCGAAGAGACATTACACTGATGTTACACAGTCCCGAGAGACCACCAACGTGGTGGCCACTCCACAGCACCCCTACGACCAATCCACTTTTGAGGGAACTGCACATCCAGGTATGTTCGCAAATTGTGCTCATATTGTGGTGGGGCTCCTTCATTCCGAAAATGTCCCGTCCTCCGTTAACAATGAGGGAAACACTTCTTCATACAATAACCTCAGATAACCATTGGCTGTTAACTTACCATCAATAAAAAATGGCCCAACGACTCTGGTACCCCACACCAGACCATCACTTTTTGTGAGTCGACTGTTTTGGAAGAATGAATCCAGTGCCAATTTGTGTCGGACCAGTATCTGTGATTCTGATTGTTCACTTCACCATTGATAAACCAAATGGCTTCATCACTGATCAGCACCTGATAGGGGAAACGTGGGTGTATCTGCAGCTGCTGTGTCACCCATTCTGCGAACTGTACCTGACGGTCAGGTTCATCCTCGTTCAGGTGTTGGAGCAGCTGAATTTCGTACGGGTGTCATTTGTGCTGCGATAAAATTCGCAGTATGGAGGTACGGCTAACCCTACATTCTTGTGACAGGCGACGAGTACTGCGTTGCGGACTCTTGCTAAATGATGCCAACACGCTCACTGTTGTTGCTTCATCAGTGGCGGATTTTGGTCTTCCAGCCTTATGTTTATCTTCAACAGAACCTGTTGCTCGGAATTTGACCAAAAGCTTGGCAACCGCGGTGTGAATGATGGGCTGTCTGGTTGGGTGACGACTGTTGAAATCCTCAGCAATGACCCGTGTGCATCTTTCTCCTGATATCAAGATGATTTCAATGGATTCTTCATAAGTTAAGGACATTTTGTAACCTGTAAATAAGGAAACAATGACTAAAACGTTAGCATGAGTAAAATATACCTAACAGTTAAACACATGTAACACATCAGGCATGGGATAGTCACTTTGCACCGTTTCAGACTCCCATTTTATGAATTCTCAGTGCGTAATGCGCTGCCGAGCGTCCCACTGCTGCCGCAAGTAATGGCTATAACCGGAGAATGAATAAAGCTACGTTTAAAATAACAATGGAATTGTTTTTCTATATATATATATATATATAATTCCCGGCAATCAGTTGCAACAATTATGCATATAATAAGTTGTTGAAAGTCGTTTGTCGTGAAAAAATAAAACTTGAAATAAAATACAATATCACAAATAATATTCAAGTGGATACAATCTATTGATAAGTTCGGTATACACTCGCACATAATTAACAATTAGTGACCAGAAGTAGCTGGAGTATCGCACGAACCAGAGTGATAGTTATCATAGAAACATGGAAAGCAGAAAACAGCACGACATCGAGCACATCTGATAAACAATGCGTTTTTACAAGAACAATTGTTTTTTAAATTATCTGTTGGGAAACACACCTGATTGACATTCTGAAAAATTGTTCTATCGTTCGTCAGGTTTGATGCATACCATGCGTATCGTATCATATCGGCAAAAATCGGAGAAGACAATTGGTGGTGGACGATCTCGGGTTCGTAATCCGAAGGTCGCCGGATCGAATCTCGCGCCATGCAATATTTTTTTATTATCTGTTTTTTTGTAATTCATATATATATACACTCACACCCACACACCCACACACACATATATATATATGTGTGTGTGTGTGTGTTTTTTATTATTTGTTTTTTTGTAATTCAAATATATATATATATATATATATATGTATATATATATATATATTTGTTTTTATTATTATAATAAAAAAAATTGCATGGCGCGAGATCCGGCTACCTTCGGATTACGTACCCGAGCGCTTACCGCAGCGCCACGACGCTGTAGAAAGTTGTTTGGCCCTGCGAGTATTTCACAGTAACGGTTTCTTTTAACTGTCGATTTTCTCGACAACGACTGAGAAGTGCATCTTGGTGCTTTGCCACATTACACCTCTGGCCATGAGCTTTTATTATGCACAGTATGAATCGAATCTGAATTTCACAATTGGCCGCCTCCCCTTGTCAGTGGCGCTCCGTCCCCGACTTCACTGCTGCGTCCCGACTGAACTGCCGTACCCGACTGCCTCCACTGGTGGTCCGTCCACAACTGAACTCGACGACACACGACGACCCGGAAATACTATCGGTCGCTCGAGAGATGGTACGACAGCGCACTTATCGGTACGTGCTGCTGCTGCCACTCACGGGCAAGCAAACCAGCAACCTAGTGACGCCAGTAAATCGAATTAAAAGAAAAACTTGGCGACGGAACCACAAAAACAAGATGGCGAGCAACAAACGGCATGACCGGGAGCCGCGCACGGCTCGGCACCCTATATCACCCACGATGTGATCCATCGAGTTCAGATCAGGCGAATTTAGTGGCCAAGTGACGTGAGTATAGTATTACGCTCCTGAAACCACTGTATTACGGTTCTGGCCTTTTAATGCTGACAGTTATTTTGCTAGAAGATGCCATAGCATGAAGCATGAATGGATGGACATAGTGCACAATTACGTTGACGTAGTCCACAGCCGTATGGTGCTTTCGACTACTGCCGCAGGTCGTATGGAAGCCCCAGTGAATGTCACCCAAAAGACCGGCCTGCGTACGTGGTGCGTTGCATGTATGAGAAAGCCTTTCACCTGAACCACAGAGTATCCTGGTACGACTATCGACCTGGAGTAGCAAGAAACGCAGTTCAACCGACCAGGTGACACATAGCCACTGATCTACGGTTCAACCTGCGCCATCCCATGTCCAACGGTGATTTCCCTAAATCGCTTCAGGTAAATGCCTTTGACGGGCACGGCCGATTTCCTTCCCTATCCTTCCCTAATCAGATGGGACCGATGACCTCGCTGTTTGGTCCCCTCCCCCAAATCAAGCAAATAATCAATGGTGCCGAGTCCAGTCGTAATTGACGATGTCGTTGGGTTATGTGGTGTCACCGCCAGACACCACACTTGCTAGGTGGTAGCCTTTAAATCGGCCGCGGTCCGGTAGTATACGTCGGACCCGCGTGTCGCCACTATCAGTGATTGCAGACCGAGCGCCGCCACACGGCAGGTCTAGTCTAGAGAGACTCCCTAGCACTCGCCTCAGTTGTACAACCGACTTTGCTAGCGATGGTTCACTGACAAATTATGCTCCCATTTGCCGAGACGATAGTTAGCATAGCCTTCAGCTACGTCATTTGCTACGACCTAGCAAGGCGCCATTACCAGTTACTATTGATGCTGTAAAACATGTACCGTCAAGAGCGATGTTCACCAATTATGGATTAAAGTTAAGTATTCCAGCAGCTACGTACGTTTTTTGCTAGTATAAATTCCTTGTCCTGTTCCAGACCTCACGCCAGCCTGTGTGAGCTTAAACGCGTGCCTTTCAGCTTCCTCATAGTGGGTTGGCTGTCTTGCCAATCCACAACAGGTTAACATGTAAACACGTAGAGGTCGTCTGCTGCAGAGGTCGGTGTTCAACAACGTGCGCTTTACAGTGGTTTGCACATAATAAATGTCTATGCACGAGTGTGGACAGTCCGACCAGAGGAAATGTGTACATTGGCTGTGAGGGCATCACTGTGACGTGTTCTGACTGGGTATGAAAAATTGGACAAACAGAGCTATATGTATGTTCAGGACAAAACAGAAAGTTTCTCTTTTTGTGTTTCTTATTACCATTTGTCCGAAGTAATAATGCGAAAGACAAACAGCTCCTCGTGGCAGACCTGTGTATGTAACGTGCGCATGACAGTGAAGAGTGCTTCTACATGGTCCAGTCACATTAGTGTGATCACCGTCTATGTCCGACGACAACGAGCAATAACCACTCACAGATGGCACCACTAGCAATGGTGCGTAGTGTGTCGGTGGAGAGGGCCGGGGGCGGGGGGGGGGGGGGGGTGGAAGGAGGACCTCGAAACTACTCCAGTCGTTGACGTAATGCGGAAATGGAGCAGTTTATCTGAAATTCAAAAGGGCGTGATCACTGGCTTTCCGGACATGAGTGGAAGCATTTCGGAAACAGTTCGTAAGCTGTTCGCTTGCCGCCGAGGTTAAGGTATACTGTGCATGGCAAACTGGCGCCATCCAAAACTGGCGCCGAGGCGACCGTGGTGCGCCACAGGCCATAGATGGCCGGTGTGGACGACAGCGGCGGAGATGCGTGCGGGTGAACAGACGTGCAACTGTTAACGCAGCTGACCGCACAGATGAATCAAGGGCCTACCAGCAGTGTCTCCTCGACGACGATTCGGTGAAAATTGTTGCGTATGGGCCTCCGTAGCTCGTACCTGGTTCATGCAGCCATGCTGACTGCTGTTCATTGTCGACGAAGACTGTAATTTCCACGCTAATACTGGAAATGGACGTCCATTGACAAGCGATAGGTGGCCTTTCCAGACGAATCACGTTTTATGTTCCATCGGCCAGACGGCCGTTGGCAAGTTTGGCGTGAAACGTCTGAAAGCTAATAACTTGGAAATTTTCGTTAAGGTCTTATGGGACCATGCCCGAGCCGAGGGAGGACTCGAACTTCCGACCGGGGGGGGACAACCGAACTGTGAAACTGCGACAAGGCGCTGCAGACCGCTCGGCTACCCCGCGCGGCAACTGAAAGCAAATATGTACGGAGCGTTATGGTCTGGGGATTTTCGCGGTATTCCATGGCTGACATCTTAATTTTGGAACGGACAGCGGTTCGAAACAAGTTTGCATCTATCCTTGAGGATAATGTCCACCCCTACATGAAGTCTGTTTATACTCGGCACGGTGGCATCCGCCAGCAGGACAATGCAACGTTTTACACAGCTCACAGTGTACGTGCGTCGGTCGAAGAGCACCGGAATGAGTTTACCCTACTTCCGTGGCCACCAAACTCCACGAATTTAAACCCAACCGAGCTTCTGTGAGATCACCTTGGTCGGGCTGTTCGCTCCATGATTATCAGCCGAGAAACCTAGCGCAGTTGGCCACTGCACTGGACTCAACGTGGCTCCACATCCCTGCCGGATGCTTCCAGAATCTCAATGACTCTCTTCCTGCACTTCTCGCAGTGGTTCGCACTGCAGAAGTTGATTATTCACGCTTTTGATAGTTGGTCACTTTAATGTGGCCTGGACAGTGTATTACGGATAAGAGTTAAAGGCGAAAAAAGAGAGCGGAATTTTAAGTCCGACAATCTGCACAAGCTGTCAGCAGTTTGAAGTGGAACTTCCCTATTGCTCGAACATTCCGTTCATACATATTCTACACTCAAGCCTACACCGAATAAATGGCGTACAAAATACGTTCATGATCATAAATTAAGGATAATTGCAGAATGTGGTGCCACACAACGTGGCACTACACAAAACTGGCGTTAATAGCATAAGCACATAGGGAACACACACGACACAGATCTGTGTGTCCACGGTTTTGGTGATAAGTTGAGACAACCGTCCCGAAACACACGTGCTACAAAACGCGACGTTTCCTGCGCATGTACCCCGACATCAGTATGGGATATGATCACCGTGCACACGTACACAGACCGCACAACGGGTTGGCATACTCTGGATCAGGTAGTCTACCTGCTGCTGGGGTATAGCCACACATTCTTCCACCACTGCCTGTCGGAGCTCCTGAAGTGTTCTAGGGGTTTGAAGACGTGCAGCGATGCGTCGACCGAGAGCATCCCAGACGTCGATGTGTTTTAGGTCTGGAGAACAGGCAGGCCACTCCATTCGCCTGATATCTTTTGTTTCAAGGTACTCGTCCAAGATGGCAGCTCGGTGGGGCCGTGCGTTATCATCTATCAGGGGGAAGGTGGGACTCACTGCACCCCTGAAAAGGCGAACATACTGATGCAAAATGACATCCCGATATACCTGACCTGTTACAGTTCCTCTGCCAGAGACATGCAGGGATGTACGTGCACCAATGATAATCCCACCCCACACCATCAAACCATGACCTCCATACAGGTCCCTTTCAAGGACATTAACGGGTTGGTATCTGGTTCCTGGTTCACGCGACATGAAAACCTGGTGAGAATCACTGTTCAGACTACGCCTGGACTCGTATGTGAACATAACCTGGACCACTGTTCCAATGACCTTGTACTGTGTTCTTGACACCAGGCTTTTCGGGCTCTCATGTGACCAGGGGTCCGTGGAATGCACCTTGCAGGTCTCCGGGCGAATAAACCATGTCTGTTCAGTCGTCTGTAGGCTGAGTGTCTGGTGACAACTGTTCCATTGGCTGCGGCAAGGAACCCAGCAAGGCTACCTGCAGTACTCCGTGGCCGTCTGCGGGCACTGATGGTGAGATATCGGTCTTCTTGTGGTGTTGTACAGTGTGGACGTCCCGTACTGTAGAGCCTGGACACGTTTCCTATCTGCTGGAATCGTTGCCATAATTTTGAGATCACACTTTGTGGCACATGGATGGCCCGTGCTACGACCTGCTGTGTTTGACCAGCCTCCAGTCGCCCTAGTATTCTACCCCTCATAATGTCATCAATATGTGTTTTTTGGGCCATTTTCAACACAGAGTCACCATAAGCACGTCTGAAAACGTCTGCACACTGCATGGGGGCTTAATTATAAATTTAATGCAAATATTTTTTTAATTTTTTAGTCGCTGTATGTACGGTTACGCAGTCTCGTAAACGGTTGGCCCTGACTAGTTTTAGTACGCAATCTGACTGCATAGAACAACAATAAAGAATGAAAGAAAATTTCCGTTAACACAATTAATTAATTAAGTCCCCAGCAACTATAAAACGTACGAAACCAAAGCACAAGTGTAACTGTTCTGTGTGTGGAAGTGTGATTCAACGTACACATCTGGCACGGTTCTTCTTCAATAAGACAAGAAATTTTAAATACCATTTATACTGAAGTAATTAAAAAAATAGAAATACTATAATTGCGTAAGGAAACCAGAATTACACTCTAATACAAGAACACAAGCCAGATGCTTTGTTGACTGAACCTGTAATGACGCATTATTTAAGACACTGAAATAATAAAAAAAAGGGAATTTTTTTACCTTCATATATATTGACGAAAAGCACTCAGATCATTACAATATCTCCATTCGAACAACATCTGCTGTCTAGCCCATCAAACAACTGCATAAAACATGGAACAAGCACTCCCTACTACAACATCTCAACACCGACTCACTACTACTACTCCACAAGCACTGACAACTGCCACATCTCGACAAGCACTCTCCACCACGACTTCTCGACAAGAACTGGCAGTGGAGGCGGCGGAATAAAACTCTTTGGCGCAATCTCTGGCGCTGTGGCTCAGTGTAGCCACCTTTCAACACTTACTCGCTGCACCGTACTCTGACATGCACGAACACACCTCTGAGTATGTGGACTGCTGGCAGCACCACCGTGCGACGACCGCAGGTCAAATGCACCGCATGGTCAAACTGCGAGGTGATTTAAACCCGCAAACCGCCCACCAGAGCGTTGTTTCACCATGTATCAGCATTATGCTTAATTTAAGAGCATGAGTGTAGTAGCAGAGAGAGCCTCTTTGCTGCCGAATTGTTTCCGGTGAGGCACTTCTGAGCAATAATGACCTGCAACGCGCTTGCCTGAAGGATTATCAACTGTGACAGGCAGGTGGTGTGATGTGCCAGGCCCAGAAAACTCACCGTGTAGTCAAAATTACGAATGAAATGTTTAACAATCGTAATTACGTCGGCTACTGCCCAAATTATTGCAGACGTCTCTTGCGTTCCATCAGAGACACGGAAATGAGTAGCTCGAGTTTCGCTCGTGTCACATTTCTTGAAACTGTGGTAACAAATACTGAGGTTGTCTTCGTGCCGCGAAAAAACGCGCATCCGGTCGGTTCAGCAGCCGGTCACGCCGTGTAACGGCAGCGGTTATTACGCGGGGTCTGAACCGGAGACCGCTGCAGTCGTGGACCGTGACGTTCCGCTCATTGCCCGTGCAGCTACACGCCACCCGCTTCCCACGATGCTACCGCCAGACTGCACCAAACAACATTTGCACCAGCAGAAGTCGCAGCAGCATTGTAAGGTGCTTTTACAATGGCCATATTTCACTGCAATATTTGCCCGCAGTAGCGTTGCCTCCATCATTGTGTCTGCAATATGCAAGAATTTTACGGCATGGCGGGGCAACGTTGCTCATGTTGCAGACAGTCGCCGACTTATTGTCCAAGGGTTGCCGATGTTGTTCACCAAGGATGGAGAATAATTCGTACTGCAGGGCAGTATCTATTTCTCTCCTTGTCTGGAAATTCTTGTCTCTCACTGTCACCTATGTTTCCTATTTCCCTCAATGACAGCGCTGCAGTCACATATCTGTGCGAAAACAGTATCTCTTTTTATTTTTTTTTACAATATCTGTTCCTTCAGATATGCCTGTCTAAAGGAATAACTATTGTAAAAATAAAATAAGTATTACAAGCCCCGACGGGCAAAAACGACGAAAATAACATTGGTCTTCATTCCTTGTAGTCTCATGCTCCTCGTTGCGAGAATCGAGTAAGGTGAGAGCGTCACGGCGTGCAGACAATCTGTGGAATGGACGTTTGAATCGGTGTCGGAAGCGTGCACAGCTAGCCGATATGGTTAAGGCGACCATTGACGATAAGCTGGAAATCCAGGTTCGTGTCCGGGCCCGGCACAAATTTTCATGTGTCTCAAATAAATAGTATTTCTATACCTACGACAACTGATGTCACAGAAATCGGAATCATTGGATAAATTTCGAAAGCAATATAGTTTCGCTTTTGTTCGAAAGGTTGCACGCGGACAGCAGCTACCTCCTTGTCAGTTGTTTGCTGTAAGTTTGTTCTGTACAGTAATCGAGAAGTGCACAAACAAGGAAATATGAATTCCACAAGTGTGATACATCTGCGAAAAGAGTTACGAGCCCTCGAAAGTATTATACGAGCTTATGCAAAGATCGCACTCTATGCGTTTGACGTTTACCTCCACCAACTCAAAAATTTTAGAATTTCGTAGAATTTTAGGAATTTGCATATCGTGATTTGGTAGTCGGTCTGTTCTGCATAACTGATCTGAAAGAACTCGGACTACTTATTTGAATGGTTGCAGGTTCCTCACACACAATAAGTAAGAATGGACATTGCAAATTAGTAATGAAATCACAACAATGGCGGATCGGTACAGCATCGAAGCGTTGTGTCTTCCCTGATAGAAATGCTGGAAGATGAAACTCATAAAACAGTACTTTTTTTTTGGTCATCAGTCTACTGACTGGTTTGATGCGGCCCGCCACGAATTCCTTTCCTGTGCTAACCTCTTCATCTCAGAATAGCACTTGCAACCAACGTCCTCAATTATTTGCTTGACGTATTCCAATCTCTGTCTTCCTCTACAGTTTTTGCTCTCTACAGCTCCCTCTAGTACCATGGAAGTCATTCCCTCATGTCTTAGCAGATGTCCTATCATCCTGTCCCTTCTCCTTATCAGTGTTTTCCACATATTCCTTCCCTCTCCGATTCTGCGTAGAACCTCCTCATTCCTTACCTTATCAGTCCACCTAATTTTCAACATTCGTCTATAGCACCACATCTCAAATGCTTCGATTTCCTTCTGTTCCGGTTTTCCCACAGTCCATGTTTCACTACCATACAATGCTGTACTCCAGACGTACATCGTCAGAAATTTCTTCCTCAAATTAAGGTCGGTATTTGATATTAGTAGACTTCTCTTGGCCAGAAATGCCTTTTTTGCCATTGCGAGTCTGCTTTTGATGTCCTCCTTGCTCCGTCCGTCATTGGTTATTTTACTGCCTAGGTAGCAGAATTCCTTAACTTCATTGACTTCGTGACCATCAATCCTGATGTTAAGTTTCTCGCTGTTCTCATTTCTACTACTTCTCATTACCTTCGTCTTTCTCTGATTTACTCTCAAACCATACTGTGTACTCATTAGACTGTTAATTCCGTTCAGCAGATCATTTAATTCTTCTTCACTTTCACTCAGGATAGCAATGTCATCAGCGAATCGTATCATCGATATCCTTTCACCTTGTATTTTAATTCCACTCCTGAACCTTTTTTTTATTTCCATCATTGCTTCCTCGATGTATATATTGAAGAGTAGGGGCGAAAGGCTGCAGCCTTGTCTTACACCCTTCTTAATACGAAGTAACTGAAAATAAGTTAGTATATTGTGGAATTACTACAACTAGTGCCCAGTATTATTATTATTATTATTATTACTACTAGTGCCTGCAGTCAGACACAAAGTATTAACAGCCTGAAATCTTCCAATTTCTGCCAGTTCAGAAGTAAGGAGTGCAGCAATCAAGTGATTTACAAACAGTTAGTAAGGTGCTACACATTTCAACCGGTTTGATTTTAAATTTAGTTGCAGTGTGCAGGTCACGCAAGTGCCACAGTGGGGAGGCGTAGTGCATGGGAAGTGTGCTTTGTAACAAGTGTGCACTCTCACTGTGGATAGTTAGCCGCCTTTTCTGAGAAGGGGTTATGGGTAACACTTGCGATGCAACACGAATTCGTTCGTCATTCATTTTAACACACACACACACACACACACACACACACACACACATACACACACAAACTGAATATCATTCATCTTTCATCATTTTAAAAAGAAAAGTGTACCATGAAATGTCTTTCAATCTACAGTTTATTTAGGTGCTAAAGTTGGTAATAGTGTGGGGGTCGGGAGAAGGGGGCACCAGTCGGCACGGGGTGAGTTAGGAGGGAGGGCAGGGTAGAGCTAATGTCTAATTGCACTCAGGGGTAATCGTCCAAGAAAGTTTTGGAACCACTCTTCTCGTACATATTTTCCACACGTTCGGATTCTGTGTAATACTCCCAGATTTTTCATGTAATCAATCCACTTGGTTTTCAGCGTCTGTCTGTGACAACATACGCGTGTATGTGCGCGCGTGCGTGTTTCACTCGTTGATCTGCGTTGTAAATTTATTCATCGTCTTTTGTTCGCGTCCGTAATACTGAATGCAGTAAATTATTCCGTATTTGTTTTTGTTTCACCCAAAATAGAAGCTGTTTTCGTCGAATTGTGTGCTGTGAACATTTCCTCCTGCCTACGAATCTGTCTTCCTGACGATTCTCTTACCTTCAACCTAATTTCTAGAGAACGAAATAAAGAACAATATGACTAGCGTGGTTAGAGATATCGTAAGCCGTAAATCAATTGAAGTGAATGGCCGGGTCATGGACGTTCATATTCATATACTCATATGATTACTGTTGGGCGTTGGCGGGAAGGGGGGGGGGGGGTTGGGCTTAGAAAAATGTACTGGACAAAACACTAAAATTCACAACAAATAAGCAGCTAGTAACATTCTTTATAACGTGCGCATTACGCAAAAAACTGGTGTTTCTATCCTGTTTCTAGGTAAAATATAAAAAAGGAACCAATGCTCTTTATGATGATAAAAATTTCTTTGAAATTTAGAATTAGACTTTAGGTACATTTTGAGTTGATTAAATTTTCGTCCCAGTTTTATTCAGTGATGCAGAAGCTACAGACGAACGATTATATTATAGATGCAATCAATTTGTGGAGTACTTACCGTTCTGAAACTGTGATAGGTGGTGGTGGTCAGTGTTTAACGTCCCGTCGACAACGAGGTCATTAGAGACGGAGCGCAAGCTTGGATTAGGGAAGGATTGGGAAGGAAATCGGCCGTGCCCTTTCAAAGGAACCATCCCGGCATTTGCCTGAAACGATTTAGGGAAATCACGGAAAACCTAAATCAGGATGGCTGGAGACGGAATTGAACTGTCGTCCTCCCGAATGCGAGTCCAGTGTGCTAACCAATGCACCACCTCGCGCGGTACTGTGATAGGTAGCGCCTTTTACAAAAAAGAGACTGAATATTTCCCTACGTTTTATGACGTACCATTTTGAAACGATTACACATAGAAATGTTTTTCATATAAAATCTGATATGTAATTAATGTTCTTGAAAACTGTACAGCCAACTTTAACAATAATTCGAAATTTTGCAAAATAAACCACCAACATTAATTAATTTTGAAAAATAAAAATTTTTGTTAGAACATAAATTAACAAAGCTTTCAAGTCACGTACATCCCTGTGCAATAAAGCTGGATCTGGAAGTACCACTTTTGGAAAATAAGCTGTACACAATAATACTGTCGGAGTATTTTCAACATACGTAATTACAATGACTTAGGACATGTCATGTGACGGGCATCTAACATCACGTGGGGCGGCCTCTGGCAGGGCGAACTGCAATGAGACGCCGTGGAAGTGAATCTACAAGACCCTGGTACTCCTCTGGAAGCAGGTAACACCAAATCGTTTGCAGAGCGGCAGCCAATTTTTGGCTGTTCGTGGGTCCATGGCACCGAGCCTGTGTTCCATGACATTGCAGATTTTTTCGATGGGGTTCAAATATGGGTTCCGGAGTGGCCACCTCAGTTTTTGGATCTCCCATGCATGTCTCTGCAACTGTTCTCGGGCTATGTGTGAGCGATGCGGCGGTGCGTTCGCTATCACTTGAAACACCGCAGAACCGTCGGGGTGTTGGAAGGCTACAAATGGGTGGAGATGGTCCCCGAGCAGCTCAACACACTACGGATCATTCAAAGATCCGTCCAGAACAACTAGGAAAATGCACCCCAGACCGTAACAGACACACCACGGGCTTGCACCACAGCATCTTGGCATGAGGGATCCACCTGTTCACGTGTTGTGCGCGGTGCGTCCCATCGGCGTGGTGCAGTTGTGATTCGTCCGTCCATATCACGTTGCGCCATTGTTCCAGTGTCTATCCGAAGTGACTGGTGACAAATGCAAGCCGTTGTGCCTGATGAAGTTGGGATAACAGTGGCACTCGTGTGGGGAGCAGGCTCCCATACCCCACCGAACCCATGTTTCTACGGACTGTCGGCTGGGAGACGTGTCTGGCACGTCCTGTGTTGAATTGAGCCGCGCTTTGTTGCCCTTCTGCTACTACTGATGATCCGTCTCAGATGTCGCCGGTCACGGTCATCGAGGTAGGCTGGACGGCCAGCAGTTCGTGTGTTGTGGACTGTGATACCCTCGTACAACCATTCGCGGTACATCCTGGACGCAGTTGAACGTGTGAAACCGAATTCCTGCACCACTACCGAAATCGAAATTTCTATCCGTCGGGCACCGACCACCGTACCCCGTTCGAACGGCACCAGCTCACGACGACGTTGTATGTGACACAAATCACTTGCAGAACAACTTGTCAGTAGTCTTACATACAACTACAGCTGGCACAGAGGGCATATGGTGCGCATACAACACAACTGAGCCATCTGTGCCCCACTATCTCATAATATTTGCTAAGCCAGTGTAAAATATATAAACATTCAATACTATTCTAATTATTTATTTTACTTATATTTGTTTTACGTTTTAAACTATTATGTTACCTTTTACTTTCATGGTTTTATTTTTTTTTTTTTTTTTTTGCAATGAAATGGATACCCCTAGCTGCATACAGGCGTTGATACAAGTTAACGGGGACAGTGGAAAATGTGTGCCCCGACCGGGACTCGAACCCGGGATCTCCTGCTTACATGGTAGATGCTTTATCCAAGTCCCGGTAGGGGCACAGATTTTCAACTGTCCACATTGATATTTATGGATGCCTGTAAACAGCTAATGGTCCGGATTTCATTGTAATTTCATTCTTCGAGAGCTGCAAGATCACCAATGGTATCAGTTTTTTCGGACATGGTTGAAAAAAAAAACCAGATATCAACTTCATACAAACAAGGTTTACCGGCCAGTGGTCTTCTTCAGTGCGGACGCACTCACATTGCTCAAACTCTTACGGGAATCGGTAGATTGACTGCCGCGAGTAACGAGTATAGTGGGCAGGGGCACTACAAATGTAGTGTGTGCACAGTAAGTTGGGAATGTGGGTCCCACGGGAGGCGTGCCAGAGATCAGTCCCTGCAGCAGTTGCACTATCATCTGTGTCCTTCGTGGCTCAGTTGGATAGAGCGTCTGCCATCTAAGCAAGAGGTTCGAGTCCCGGTCGGGGCACACTTTTTCAACTGTCCCCGTTAACTTATATCAACGCCTGTATGCAGCTAGGGGTATTCATTTCAATGGAATATCATTTTAACTAGCTGCATATTTTTTTGTTTATCGTTTAACATACGAGTATCTTGTTAATTGAAAATAATAAGTAAGTTATTATTGTGATATAAAATATTTACAATAATGATAATCTGTAAGGAAAGGCTTAAAACATGGCTTTCTTTTACACCATGCGCATTAAATGAATGAAATTTCTTCACGTAATTTACACGACGGCAAAGATTGTGGTGTCACCGCCAGACACCACACTTGCTAGGTGGTAGCTTAAATCGGCCGCGGTCCATTTAGTACATGTCGGACCCGTGTGTCGCCACTGTGTAATCGCAGACCTAGCGCCACCACCAAGGCAGGTCTCGTGATACGAGAGCACTCGCCCCAGTTGTACGAGAACCTAGCTACCGCCCAGTTGTACGAGAACCAAGCTACAGCCCAGTTGTACGAGAACCTAGCTACCGCCCAGTTGTACGAAGCCTTTCGCTCTCATTAGCCGAGAGACAGAATAGCCATCAGCTAAGTTAATGGCTACGAACTAGCAAGGCGCCATTTGTATCAGTGCCTATAGCTTACGAGTATTCAAGAGAGATGTATTCCAAGGACTAATTAAAAGATAAGTAATAAGCATCTACATACTTTTCTTCTTATTCATTTATAAGTTCTCCTGTTCCAGTACTCCACGCCCGTCTGCTTTAGCCGTGCGTGCACTATCGGCTACAGCGTTAGTCTAGAGTTCATTTTCAGCAATCTCAACTTCACGGTGTCGGCCCAGCTACCGACACAACATTTATTGGCGACGAGCAAAAGAGTTTGTATTAATTCGTTTGCAACATTGGCGACGATTTAAAGTGTTCTGATTGCTTACATTTAATTGTGTCATGGCTTCGCCACATTCTCCAGATGTACTGTCCGAATTTTATCGCTTGCAGAATCAGCAGACGCAGGCGTTACTGGATGCCCTTGGACAGCTCGTCCAGGGTCAACGTGCGCTGCACACCGATGCGGCCGCCGCCGCTTCTTCGCTACCGCTGCCACTAAACGCTGTTGCACCTCCCTTTCGACCATACGTGGCAGCCGATGAGACGTGGCAAGAGTGGTCTCGCCAGTTCAACTTCCACCTTGCTGCCTACAGAATTCAAGGTAATGAGCGGCAGCCGTTTTTGCTTTCTTGTGTCGGTGTGTCCACATACCGTGTGATAGTGAAATTGTTTCCCCGACGAGACGTAGCAACTCTGTCCTACGAGGAAATTTTGTCTGCATTAGATGCCTATTTCAAAGAAACAGTTAATGTGGTTGCAAAACGGTATACGTTTTTTCGTACAAAACGTACGGCCGGTCAAACTAATAGGGAGTGGGTAGCAACATTGCAAGGACTTACTAGGGACTGTGCCTTTGAATGTGACTGTGGTCTTTCTTATTCAGATACAATGGTGCGTGATGCAATTGCACAGAACGTTTCTGATGTTCGCATACGGGAGCAAATTTTGAAACTAGTTAATCCCTCCCTTCAACAAGTGATAGACATATTGGATAGACAGGACACACTTGACTGTGCTCAGGAATCTTTTGAAACTTCGCCAGCCGTGTGTAACATTAACCGGCCCGCTGGACGCGCTGCGCGGCCCGGTAACCGGGCCTCGCGCACGTCCGCACAACTGCCATCGCACAAACAAACGCAGCTGCCGCCGCGCGCTAAGCCACGTGTGCCGCGCCAGCCCACAACTGTAGTGAAATCATGCCCGCGGTGTGCTACTAGACATTCGCGTGAACATTGCCCGTCACGCCAAGCTATTTGCTTTTTCTGCAATAAGAAAGGACATGTTCAAAGTGTTTGCCAGAAAAAGCTCAGATCAGACAATCACAATCATTCCAGGCCCTTTGCTTCGCGCCGGAATCGAACCAAGGACACTCAGGCTCGTGGACCTTCGCCTATGGACATTCATGTCGTTAATTCCACTTCGTCCAGTGACACTTTCTCTAACAGTAACTGTGTTCGTCCCACAAAAACTGTGCGTCGACGTCGCCGGAAATCACGTCAATTAGCAAGTGATTCTGTACCAGTGTCTGTTCCACTTGCAAAAAACAGTCGCTCTTGTCGTCAGCAGAACAATAAACTTTTTGTGGACTTGGACTTTGAAGGCAAAGTGATACCATTCCAGCTCGATACCGGAGCTGCAGTTTCATTGCTCAATCACGACACGTACAAACAACTGGGCAAACCTCCGTTGCGTTCCGCAAATGTTAAGCTAACTACATATTCCGGACAGAAAATTCCTGTGTTAGGACAGTGCAGCCTTCTTGCAACATACAAGGGACAAACAAAACTTGTGTCATTTTACGTTCTTCGTTCTTCTTCTGCAGTGAACTTGTTTGGTCTAGACTTGTTTCAGTTGTTTAACATGTCTATTGTAAATCAGGTCCTATCAGTGAATCAGACTGTGCCTACAGACAGTGTTTCTCGGCTGTGTGACGAATTTGCAGACATTTTTGCACCGGGCTTAGGTTGCGCTAAAAACTATGAAGCACATTTAGAACTGAAGGTAAACGCGCAACCGAAATTTTTCAGGGCGCGCAATGTTCCCCACGCATTGCGTGATGAGGTCGCAAGAACGTTACACGATCTCGAATCACAAGGTGTAACTGAACGTGTGCAAGCTTCTCTCTGGGCCTCACCCTTAGTAATTTTGCCAAAACCTTCCGGAAAATTGAGACTTTGCGTGGACTTCAAGGCCACAGTGAATCCACAGCTCGTGACTGCTACTTTTCCTTTGCCCCGTCCGGAAGATCTTTTTGCTAAACTGTGCCCGGGAAAATATTTTTCAAAGTTGGACCTAGCCGATGCGTACTTGCAAATACCGGTGGACGACGAATCCCAGCGCGTATTGGTGGTTAACACGCATCTTGGATTGTACCGCTTCAAAAGACTGCCATTCGGGTGTGCATCCGCCCCTGCCTTGTTTCAGCAATATTTACAAACTATTTGTGCGTCGGTCCCTACTGCAGCAAACTATCTGGACGATATAGTGATCTCCGGACAGACAGAAGAAGATCATCTTGCGAATTTACGAACATTATTTCAGGTCTTGCGGCAAAATGGTCTTCGCTTGAGGAAGGACAAATGTGTGTTTTTTGCTCGTGACTTACCATACCTGGGACATGTCATTAATGCCCAAGGCATACATCCAAGTCCAGAGCACCTCCGTGCCATACAAGATTTGCCTTCCCCTCAAAATCTGAAACAGCTACAGAGTGTGTTGGGTAAAATTAACTATTATCATAAATATGTGCGCAATGCCTCTTCCATTTCAGCTCCGCTTCATCGCTTACGCCGTAAAGGTGTTCCGTTCGTCTGGACGACGGAATGTGAACGCGCCTTTCGCCAGTTGAAATCGGCGTTGCTTTCTAATACTTGCCTTACGCCATTCGATCCCCAGAAACCCCTTTTGTTGATGGTAGATGCATCGGATTTCGGGATCGGTGCTGTGCTTGCGCACAAAGTTGGCTCCCATGATCGCCCTATTGCCTTTGCGTCCAAATTGCTCTCGTCTGCGCAAAGAAATTATTCACAGATAGAGAAAGAAGCTTTGGCTCTCGTGTTTGGTGTTACTAAGTTCCATGATTTCTTGTATGGTCGTCACTTTACCATCATCACAGACCACAAACCTTTGACATCGCTTTTTCATCCGACCAAGCCTGTACCTCCACGTACAGCGCAGAAATTCATTCGCTGGTCTATTTTCCTCTCGCAGTACCGCTACGATATCTTGTATCGGTCCACTGCTAAGCACGGAAACGCCGATGCGTTGTCCCGTTTGCCTGTTGCTGAGGATAAAGCATTCGATTCTTCCGAACTTGCTTGCATGTTCATTGATTCGGAAACCGATGAAGTGGTCGAATCGTTTCCGATTGATTTTCGTCGTGTCGCTACAGCCACAGCTGCAGACCCTGTCCTTGCTACTGTTTTACGTTTTGTTGCTACGCAATGGCCTTTGTCAAAGTCTCGGATCGAGGATCCGTTGGTTCGCCGATTTTTTGCTCACAGGGAGAGACTTTTTGTTCGACGTGGTGTTTTGTTGTTGCGTTCTGATAATGATCAGTCCAGAGTCGTGGTCCCACGTTCGTTACAGTCCTCTGTTTTACGGCTTCTTCACCAAGGACATTGGGGTATAGTGCGAACGAAACAACTTGCTCGTCAGCACTGTACTTGGTTCGGAATCGATGCTGCGATTACGAATATGTGTTCTTCGTGCCCGGCGTGTGCCGAACAACAATCCGCACCGCCGCGGAAAGTCTTTGCGTGGCCAAAAGCCACTTCCCCTTGGCAACGCTTGCACATTGATTTTGCTGGTCCATTCTGGAATGCTCGATGGTTGGTTCTGGTCGATGCCTTCAGTAATTTTCCTTTTGTTGTCCGGATGTCTTCCACGACGTCCTCCGCCACCATCCAAGCGTTGTCTGCTATCTTTTGCATAGAAGGTCTTCCGCAGACTATTGTTTCCGACAATGGCCCACAATTCATGTCCGCAGAATTTCAGTCATTCTGCCGGGCCAATGGTATTCAACATCTGACATCCGCGCCGTTTTCGCCTCAGTCCAACGGTGCCGCTGAACGATTGGTCCGGACTTTCAAGTCACAGATGTTGAAATTGAAAGAGTCGCATTCTCGGGAGGACGCATTGTTGCTCTTTTTGTCTTCGTATCGCTCTCAGCCCCGAGATGGTCGCTCGCCGGCTGAGTTGCTCCACGGTCGTCCTCATCGCACCTTGATGTCTTTGCTGCATCCGCCGCATCAGGTTCCTGTGCAGCGGCAGACTCCTGCTTTTGCTCCAGGCGACGTTGTATTTTATCGCAACTATCGAGGTTCACGGCGTTGGCTCGCAGGGCGCATTCTTCGCTGCCTCGGCCGCGCGATGTATTTGGTTTTGGGGGCCTCTGGTGAGGTGCGTCGGCATCTCAATCAGCTGCGCCTCTGTCGTCGCTCGGGTTCTGCCGCTCCCCGTCTGCTTTCAGCGACGGTGCCGTCCGGTCAGCGCCCTGGGGACCCATCTACTGGCTCGCCTCATCCCCAGGTGTTACCGACGATGCCTTCCATTTTGCCCCATGGCGACGCGCCGCCGCCGCTGCAGCAGCAGCAGCCGCCGCCGCCGCCGCTTGTTCTCCCGCCGGCGTCGCCCGCATTAGACGCTTCGCTGCAGCCGCCAAGCGCCTCCCAGGGTCACGCGCCGCCGATCGCTTCCCGTGACCAGCTGTCCTCCGCCATGGAACTCCCGCCCGCTCCGGACCACATGACGTCATCGCGCGTCGGCTACCCCGACGCAATGGAGGTCGACCCTTCGGTACCTCCTGTCTCTTTACGGGCGCATACACCGCATGTTGACGTGCACCCTGGACTAGTTTTTCAGGCGTTTCCTAGCTCCCCTCGGACCGGATGGCCGGGTGCGGGTGGCACAGCCTCGCCTGTTGTTAGGCTCCCCACCTCATCGCATACGTCAACATGTGGTCCTCCCCACGGCGGGCGGAAGCCTTATCACACGACCGTTCGCCGATTTGCGGGGGAGGAATGTGGTGTCACCGCCAGACACCACACTTGCTAGGTGGTAGCTTAAATCGGCCGCGGTCCATTTAGTACATGTCGGACCCGCGTGTCGCCACTGTGTAATCGCAGACCTAGCGCCACCACCAAGGCAGGTCTCGTGATACGAGAGCACTCGCCCCAGTTGTACGAGAACCTAGCTACCGCCCAGTTGTACGAGAACCAAGCTACAGCCCAGTTGTACGAGAACCTAGCTACCGCCCAGTTGTACGAAGCCTTTCGCTCTCATTAGCCGAGAGACAGAATAGCCATCAGCTAAGTTAATGGCTACGAACTAGCAAGGCGCCATTTGTATCAGTGCCTATAGCTTACGAGTATTCAAGAGAGATGTATTCCAAGGACTAATTAAAAGATAAGTAATAAGCATCTACATACTTTTCTTCTTATTCATTTATAAGTTCTCCTGTTCCAGTACTCCACGCCCGTCTGCTTTAGCCGTGCGTGCACTATCGGCTACAGCGTTAGTCTAGAGTTCATTTTCAGCAATCTCAACTTCACGGTGTCGGCCCAGCTACCGACACAACAAAGATAATATAAAACATAATTCTGCACGATTTTAAATTGTCATGGGTGATCCTTTGAATGTCCTGATTTCTGTAAAGGCATATTTCAGTACATTGCTAAGTCTTAGCGAATGGAATTAAAGACGTACTGGCACTGCAGCTTGATTGTACAAAAGTGGCGATTGACATCAAAACCATTCAATAAAACCACACCTGACAAATCATCTCACGAAGCTCTTTCAACACTAAATGCTGTACGGCTGTACCTGTGCTATCGGATCCTTTGGTATCACCGGATGTCTGTTGTCCTCGGGTAAAAGACTCAATTTTTTTTTATTTTTTTTTATTTTTTTTTTTTTTTGCACTGACAGTCCGCCTTTTCATAGTTTTAAAAGGAACTAATGGGAGTTTGGACACAGTATCTGAGACTCTTTTCTCGAGGCTCCAAATGCCCTTGTGACACATCTAATCTGTTATACAAACGTCTAACCCGGTCAAAAGATACTTGAAAGATTTCTTTCCCAGTGAGAGAGAAATACACTGAAGCGCCAAATAAACTGGTACAGGCATGCGCATTCATATACAGAGATATGTAAAGAGGCTGGCTACGCCACTGCAGTCGGCAACGCCTATATAAGAAGACAAGTGTCTCACACAGTTCTTAGATCGGTTACTGCTGCTGCAATGGCAGCTTATCAAGATTTATTCAACTTTGAACGAGGTGTTGGCGCACGGGCGATGGAAAACAGCCTCACCGATGTAGAGATGAAGTGGGGATTTCCCCGTACGACCATTTCACGAGTTTAGCGTGAATATCAGGAATCCTGTGAAACGTCAAATTTCCGACATCGCTGCGACCGGAAAAACATCCTGCAAGAACGGGACCAACGACGACTGAGGAGAATCGTTCAACGTGACAGAAATGCAGCCCTTCTGCAACTGCGCAGATTTCAGTGGTGGGCCATCAACAAGTGTCAGCGTGACAAGCACTCAATGAAACATCGTCGATATGGGCTTTCGGAGCCGCAGGCCCCCGCGTGTACCGTTGATGACTGCGTGACACATAGCTTTACGCCTCGCCTGTTTTATTTATGTAACTTTGTATGAGGGTTTGAATTTATCTAACTGTTCTGGAATTTTTTTCTGCTTAACTGTCATTTTACATGCATGTATTTTTTTGCCGATGGTATTTTCTTCGCTGAAGCGCCAAAGGCTTCTGTATTCAAATACAGAGATATGTAAACAGGCAGAATACGGCGCTGCAATCGGCTACCCGTATACAAGTGTCTGCTGCAGTTGTTAGACCGGTTACTGCTGCTAAAATGGCAGCTTATCAAGATTTAGGTGAGTTTGAACGTGGTGTTACAGTCGGCGCACGAGCGATGGGACGCAGCATCTCCGAGGTAGCGATGAAGTGGGGATTTTCCCGTACGACCGTTTCACGAGTGCGCCATGAATGTCAGGAATCCGCTAAAACATCAAATTTCCGACATCGCTGCGGCCGGAAAGAGAGCCTGCAAGAATGGGACCAACGACGACTGAAGAGAATCGTTCAACGTGACAGAAGTGCTATCCTTCCGCAAACTGCTGCAGATTTCAATAATGGGCCGGCAACAAGTATCAGCGTGCCAACCGTTCAACAAAACATCATCGATATGGGCTTTCGGAGCCGATGGCCCACTCGTGTACCCTAGATGACTGCACGACTCAAAGCCTCATGCCTCGTCTGGGCCGTCAGCACCGGCATTGGACTGTTGATGACAGTGAAACGTCCCCTTAGAAAAATTATACATGACTGTGCTTAAACTGACACACAACATTTTTTAGCGCAACGCAATCTCACTTTCAATAATCCCTACAAAAGAATGGCCCTGACTAACATTAACCTATACCTTTCACAAATCACTTATTTCACAAAAATCTTCGTTACTCGAACTACTGCAATACAGCGAGCGCCACTATTGCCAGCTAAATAAAAGATTCAAACTACTGAAGGCACTAACTACTGATAGGCATAGTTAGCAAATGAAAGATTTTGATAGAGAACAAACAACGTATTTACCTTAATAGTGTTGAAAAATCATAATATACATAGCAGTTCATGACATCCAGTCTTACAAATTTCAAAACTCCGCCATTTCTCTCCCCACATCCACCACTGCTGGCGCTTCACCTCCAACTCCCCAACGCTATGCGCTGTTAACATCCAGCTGCCCAACACTACAATGGCAGACAACAATGCAAGAGCACTACGTGGCATTACCAATAAGAAAACCTAAACAGCCTACTTACAACTGGAAACATGTTGCCTGGTCGGCCGAGTCTCGTTTCAAATTGTATCGAGCGGATGGACGTGTACGGTATGGAGACAACTTCATGAATCCATGGACCCTGCATGTCAGCAGGTGACTGTATGGTGTGGGGCGTGTGCAGTTGGAGATATGGGACCCCTGAAACGAGTAGATACGATACTGACAGGTGACGCGTACGTAAGCATCCTGTCTGATCACCTGCATCCATTCATGTCCATTGTGCATTCCGATGGACTTGGGCAATTCCAGCAGGACAATGCGACACCCCACATTCCCAGAATTGCTACATAGTGGCTCCAGGAACACTCTTCTGAGTTTAAATACTTTCGCTGGTCACGAGACTCCCCAGACATGAACATTACTGAGCATAGCTGGGATGCCTTGCAACGTGCTGTTCAGAAGAGCTCTCTTAGGGATTTATGGACAGCCCTGCAGGATTCATGGTGTCAATTCCCTCCAGTAGTACTTCAGACATTAGTCGAGTCCATGCCACGTCGTGTTGCGGCACTTCTATGTGCTCGCAGCGGCACTACACGATATTAAGCAGGTGTACCACTTTCTTTGGCTCTTCAGTGAATTCGTTGGATGCATTCCAAACCATGTCTTCCTGCAGTTCCCTCTAGTGCGACGGAAGTTATTCACTGATGTCTCGACACATGTCCTGTCATGGTGCCTCTTCTTCTTGCCAACGTTCTCCGTAAGTTGCTTTCCTCGCCGATTCTGCAGAGAACTTCCTCATTCCTTACCTTATCAGTCCACCCAAGTTCAACATTCTTCTGTAGCACCACCTCAAACGTTTCGACTCTCTTCTGTTCCGGTTCTCTCACTGTCTAAGATTCACTACCATACAATGCCATGCTGCAAATGTACAGTACATTCTCAGAAATTTCTTCGTCAAATTAAGGCATATGTTTGATACTGGTAGACTTCCCCTGGTCAGGAACGTCCTCTTTATCTGTGTTAGTCTGCCTTTGGTGTCCTTCTTGGTTCGTCCGTCATGGGTTATTTTGCTTGCAAGGTAGCAGAACTACTTCACTTCATCTACTTCCTGATCACCTATTTTGATAATTAAGTTTCTCGTTATTCTCATTTCTGCTACATCTCGTTACCTTTGTCTTTTTCAGGTTTACTGTGAATCGATATTCTATACTCATTAGACTGTTTATTCCCTCCAACAGTGCCACCTCCTATCTGCCCACTGTTGTTTGTCTAAGAGCGGCCAGAAATGGCGCTTCACTCATCAGTGTCTCCACCAGCTTGAACAGTCCCCTGCTGACATGCAGTGTCCATGGATTCATGAGGTTGTCTCCATACGCGTACACGTCCATCCGCTCGATACAATTTGAAACGAGACTCGGCCGACCAGACAACGTGTTTCCAGTCATCAACAGTCCATATCGATGATGTTTCGTTAAATGGTTCGCACGCTGACACTTTTTGATGGCCCAGCATTGAAATCTGCAGCATTTTTGTACTACTATCAAGTTGAACGATTTTCTTGAGTCATCGTTGGTCCTGTTCTTGCAGGATCTTTTTCCGGCCGCAGCGATGTCGGAGATTTGATATTTCACCGGTTTGCTCATATTCACGGTTGTTGTTGTTGTGGTCTTCAGTCCCGAGACTGGTTTGATGCAGCTCTCCATGCTACTCTATCCTGTGCAAGCTTTTTCATCTCCCAGTACCTACTGCAACCTACATCCTTCTGTATTCACGGTACACTCGTGAAATAGTTGTACGGGAAAATCCCCAATTCATAGCTAACTCGGAGATGCTGTGTCCCATCGCTCGTACGCCGGCTATAACACCATGTTCAAACCTACTTCAATCTTGATAACCTGCTGTGGTGTCACCGCTAGACACCACACTTGCTAGGTGGTAGCCTTTAAATCGGCCGCCGTCCGTTAGTATACGTCGGACCCGCGTGTCGCCACTATCAGTGATTGCAGACCGGCGCCGCCACACGGCAGGTCTAGTCTAGAGAGACTCCCTAGCAATCGCCCCAGTTGTAGAGCCGACTTTGCTAGCGATGATTCACTGACTACATACGCTCTCATTTGCAGAGACGACAGTTTATCATAGCCTTCAGCTACGTCATTTGCTACGACCTAGCAAGGCGCCATATTCAGTTACTATATGTCTCCTGAACAGATAATATTGTGAATCATGTACCGTCAAGAGCGACGTTCCTCATTAATGGATTAAAGTTATGAAACTAATTACGTCCGCTTTATGAATTCTAATTCCTTGTCATGTTCCAGACCTCACGTCAGTATAGTTCTTCCCTCCTCACGCCAGCCTGCGTGAGCGAAGACGCGTGCATTTCGGCCTCCTCTAGTAACACGGTGTTGGCCCCTCTGCCAACACTACACCTGTCATTGTAGCAACAGTAACCGATCTAAAAACGGCGCCAGACACTTGACTCATATAGGCGTTGCCGACCGCAGCACTGTATTCTGCCTGTTTATATATCTCTATTTGAATACGGAAGCCTATACCAGTTTCTTTGGCGCCACAGTGTAATTGAGGACGTAGTGTGTAACACTGAGTTGAAGAGGTTGGCACAGGTGAGGAAGCCATGTCAGGGCATACCAAAACAGCCAGAAGACCGACGGCCCCACCCTCTCGGAAAAAAGAAAAAAAAGAAAGAAAGGTATAGTGCAGATCGACTCTGTTGCTTGCGCAACATGAAGGAGCCGGGGTGTCTCGTAGCAATACATTCTGTGTCTGTACGTGGAATTGTGGAATGAAATGACAATGACTTCTGATATATCAAGAGAAGTTCATAAATATGTTCTAATTTTCTACAATCTTTATTCTCAATAAATACCAGAGTCCATCAAGTGTAAAAGCGACTTTAAATTTGAAAAACAAATCCTGCTCACGTCTGAACCTAAATAACAAGAGTCACAGTAATCAACGGTAAATGAGTCACATTCGTTAGCCGTGACTCAGAGAGAATTAAGAAAATGAATACGGTGCTATTCAACTTGTAATAGAGCAGGGTAGCGTCATAAGTTCGCATCCCTTTGAAACACAGCGGCACTGAGTCAGCGCTCTAGCTGATGAACGAGCAGCAGATGGTCGCTCGCGGTCTACAGTTTTTGGCACGGCAGAGAAGTGGGCTGCCCTGCCAGCGCGCGGCCCTGAGGTCCTCTCTGGCACTGTACCAGGCAGGGAGTCAACGGACCGGGGTGCGGCACTTGTTTATACACGACTGCCCAGCGCCGCTCCACGCAGCTCCATTTCTTCGCTGTGGAGAATATTCTTCACTCACTTGTGGAGGTTCATTTCACCGCCTGCTATTACCACGTTGATTAGAACTACTGACAGCCTTGGGACAGCCAGGCCTGACAAAACTCTACCATCTGGTGAGCAAGATGTATGAGACAGGCGAAATACCCTCAGACTTCAAGAAGAATATAATAATTCCAATCCCAAAGAAAGCAGGTGTTGACAGATGTGAAAATTACCGAACTATCAGTTTAATAAGTCACAGCTGCAAAATACTAACGCGAATTCCTTACAGACGAATGGAAAAATTGGTAGAAGCTGACCTCGGGGAAGATCAGTTTGGATTCCGTAGAAATGTTGGAACACGTGAGGCAATGCTGACCCTACAACTTATCTTAGAAGAAAGATTAAGGAAAGGCAAATCTACGTTTCTAGCATTTTTAGACTTAGAGAAAGCTTTTGACAATGTTGACTGGAATACTCTCTTTCAAATACTGAAGGTGGCAGCGGTAAAATACAGGGAGCGAAAGGCTATTTACAATTTGTACATAAACCAGATGGCAGTTATAATAGTCGAGGGACATGAAAGGGAAGCAGCGGTTGGGAAGGGAGTGAGACAGGGTTGTAGCTTCTCCCCGATGCTATTCAATCTGTATATTGAGCAAGAAGTAAAGGAAACAAAAGAAAAGTTCGGAGTAGGTAATAAAATCCATGGAGAAGAAATAAAAACTTTCAGGTTCGCCGATGACATTGTAATTCTGTCAGACACAACAAAGGACTTGGAAGAGCAGTTGAACGGAATGGACAGTGTCTTGAAAGGAGGGTATAAGATGAACATCAACAAAAGCAATACGAGGACAACTGAATGTAGTCGAAATAAATCGCGTGATGCTGAGGGAATTAGATTAGGAAATGAGACACTTAAAGTAGTAAATGAGTTTTGCTATTTGGGGAGTAAAATAACTGAGGATGGTCGAAGTAGAGAGAATATAAAATGTAGACTGGAAATGGCAAGGAAAGCGGTTCTGAAGAAGAAAATTTGTTAACATCGAGTATAGATTTAAGTGTCAGGAAGTCGTTTCTGAAAGTATTTGTATGGAGTGTAGCCATGTATGGAAGTGAAATGTGCAGGATAAATAGTTTGGACAAGAAGAGAATAGAAGCTTTCGAAATGTGGTGCTACAGACGAATGCTGACGAGTAGATGGGTAGATCACATAACTAATAAGGAGTTATTGATTAGAATTGGGGAGAAGAGAAATTTGTGGCACAACTTGACTAGAAGAAGGGATCAGTTGGTAGGGCATATTCTGACGCATCAAAGGATCACCAATTTAGTATTAGAGGGCAGCGTGGAGAGTAAAAATCGTAGAGGGAGACCAAGAGATGAATACACTAAACAGATTCAGAAGGATGTACGTTGCCGTAGGTACTGGGAGATGAAGAAGCTTGCACAGGATAGGGTAGCATGGAAAGCTGCATCAAACCAGTCTCAGGACTGAAGACCACAACAACAACAACAACAACAACAACATTACCACGGTCTCCTTTTGTGTTGTGACTGCGTTTCTACAAGGAACAATTACTGCATTTGATATGACACCACATCTTTGGCTGACCGAAATAGGACTATTGATATTTTTCAGAGCAACAGGAAGAGATGGCATTAATGCTGAATTATCAAAATATGGAGGAATGATGCTACACCAACGACTGCTACCTCTCTTCAGTCAATGTTGAAAGAAGAAGAGTATTCCCAAAGACTGGAAAACAGATAGAGTGACAACAATTTTTAAAAAAGGAAATAAAAGCCTATGCAGTAATTACAGGGTAATAAATTTACTAGACTCCGCATACAAGGTGTATGCTAAGATTTTAAATACAAGACTTAAAAACATAGCAGATACAGTACTGCATGAGGAACAAATGGGTTTTAGGAAAGGACGCTCCGCAATAGATGCAGTTTTTATTCTACATCAAATAATAGAAAAACGGAGAGAGTATAATAAAGAAACACACAGCGCTTTTATTGACTTTAAAAAAGTTTTTGACAATGTCAATAGACAGAAACTTTGGGTAATAATGACGAATCGCAGACATCCAAAGCATCTAGTAAATGCGATAAAAAGTTTATATCAAGACACAAATATCACTCTAGAATTCAATGGTAAAACAACTAATGAGGTACCAACTAACAAAGGGGTGCGACAAGGCTGCTGTCTGTATCTCTCCAACTTTGTTCAACATCTACATTAATGAAATAATACATACATGGAAATCAGAATTTCAGAAAGGCATCTACCTTGATAGGAACATTCTTTTAAATAATTTACTATATGATAATGATGCAGTGATCCTGGCAGATAAGGATGATGACCTTCAGAAAGGAATCTAATTGCTAAAACAAATAAGTGCAAAATTTAACATGGAAATTTCAAAAGAAAGACTAAGACAATGGCGTTCATGGGGAAAGAACCAATCAGAACTAAAATAGTGGTAGAGCAGAAGATTTTAGAGCAAGTAAACCATTTCAGTTACCCCGGATGTGAAATGACATATGGCTACAGCAGAGATATTGAAATTAAGCTTAATAAATTCAGTCGGGTATGTGGAACAATCAACAGGAACCTAAAAAACAAAACCAGGAGAGACAGTCAAATTAAGTTTTACAAAACTGTTGCAATTCCCACACTGGTCTATGGAAGTGAGACATGGGTGATTACCAAGCATCAAGAAAGCCGGATTCAGACACAAGAAATGAAATTCCTTAGAGGTGTTAAAGGTTGCAGAAGAGGAGACAAGAAATCAAGATATTAGACAAGAACTGCAAACTTTAGGCTCAATGATAAAATTCGAGTTTATAGAAGAAAATGGATTGAACATCTACAAAGAATGAAGAGTGTGAGTCTTCCTTTAAAGGCAAGAAATTATAAGTGCCATGAGAGAAGAGACAGAGGAAGACCGCGACAGAGATGGGTACCGTAACAGGCAATTCCTGCCTAATACCTGAAGAGAAGATGAAGATGAAAATATTTTTCAGAATGTCGGGAATCCGATATATTGGTATTTTAAAAAATATCATTATCGGCCCCCGATATATCGAAAAAGTATAGACATATCGACGAAAAAATGTCGACGTACCGGCCTATAAAAATATCAGCTGCACGTTGTAAATACACTGCCGTTTCAGATCTGTATATTTAAGTATTGATTTATTATTAGATATTCTGTACATCAACAGGCTAGCAGCCTGGTTATACCCCTTAGAGAAAGAACTGAAGGGAAAACGATGCACGTTCACACTTGGTGATAACCACTTCGTTTTAAATGGTAACTACAGGCAAGTGGCACAATAAAAGGTGTCCGATGGGTCCAGTGTTCGGTTTCGTCACCAATCGGATTTGTCTGGAACGCTTCATGTCGACTTCCCTCTCCTTTTCATCTCTGCCAACCCCAGCGACCCAACAGTTGTGTTAAAACTGCGTCGTGAAGTGAAACGTAGCAGTTGCTGTTAGTAGCTTCGAGCGCCGATTACGTCAGCATTTACCCTCATGCATCACCGCTCACCCCAGAGATCAATCTTCACATTTAAATTTTTTTTCATAGTTTTCAGCAACTGTTTTTGAAGAATAAGGATGTGGAGAAGTAGCACACCAGTTGCGTTAAAAACTGGTGTGCTGTTTCTTAACATCGGAACTCTTGTTATTCTATTTACACTGCCATCCCCCCACCCCCTCTACCTTCTTCTCCCAGTGCAACTGGACTTCTTCTTTGTGCCACCTATACTTGCTTCACCGAGTCAATGAGAAAGAGTGGACGTGATGAAAGCTCAAAAAATAGAATATTGGCGTTTCGATATATCGATATATTGGAAAAGAAATACCGAAATATCTTTTGGGGAAAGTAAGGACACACAAATATCGATATTTTATAAACAACCCTAGTCAGCGATACAAAATCTGCTCATCTGCTGACTTCTATAACCGTGTTCCTGTGCCTGAAAGACTTTTGAATATAATGCCTATATTATTCATTTTTAATTGGTGTGCAGGTAACCTTTTACTTTTAACTCCAACAAACGTACGTAGAGTCTAACAAAAAACAAAAAAAAGACACATCACGTAGGAGTTATGCAAATTGGTCACAAATTGGCATTTATATACGTATCGACGGAAAACGCAAATTTGTAAACTTTTGACCTTGGGGAACAGATAAGTCAGATGGTGCAAGGTCAGGCGAATAAGGTGGGAGATCTAAAACTGGAACGGTGTACTTCGGTGGAACCTCTTAACAGGATATGTGGCGCTTCAGTCTACGCTGCTGCTACGGTCGCAGGTTCGAATCCTGCCTCGGACCTGGATGTGTGTGATGTCCTTAGGTTAGTTAGGTTTAAGTAGTTCTAAGTTCTAGGAGACTGATGACCTCAGATGTTGAGTCCCATAGTGCTCAGAGCCATTTGAACTAGGATATGTGGGGTGGGGGATGAGACGGTGCTTTGTCTTGATGCAGAACCCATGACTCGTTCTTCCACAAGTCGAGTCGTTTTTTCTTATTTTCTCATGGAGTTGAACAAGAACCTCAACTTAACAATGTTGATAAATAGTTTGACCTTCAGGAACCCAGTGAAGGTACACAATTTCACGAATATCGAAAAATAAAAACAGTGATCATCACTTTCGAGCTTTCTTTGCTCTCGGTGAAGCTGGGCCCTTCCAGTGCACGATCTAGGGCTTGGTTTCCGGATCGTAGGTAAAAAAATTCGTCGCATGTTATCACTGATTCCAAGAAATTATGATCATCTTCAGTGCTATTCCAAGTGTCAGTACAGACATTTTTACGAACTTCTTTTCGTTGGATCGTGAGAACTATCGGCACCGGTTTCACACACAATTTCTTCTTGTTAAATTTGTTATGTATAATTTGTCTTACGCATTCTTTGTCAATTTCTACAGTTTCAGCAATCGATCGAATACTCAGCCTACGGTCAGATCGAATCAGATCACTCACTTCTTCGATATTTTCCACCCGTCTTTGTCGTTGAAGGGCGCCCCGGGCATGAGTGATCTTCAACGTCTTCTCGCCCATCTTGGAAACACTTGAATCACTGAAAAACTCGCGCACGTGATAAACGATCTTTGCCATACACTTCTTATAGTAAAAGGAAAGTTTGAGTTGTAGTTTTTTTCTAACTTTATGTGGAACTTCATGACAATTCGTTGCTCTGTTATTACACTTATCATTATCTGGCAAAGCAAAATAACAGTTCTTACACAAACGAAGGCCACGGTCGCACTGATTTGTCTACAGACACCAGAGATGTTACATTCGAGTGAGAAGACTTCGCGTTTCACAGCCATAGAGTAGAAATATCTCTGGAGTGAGCATTCAGAAGCGCAGAATTGATTTTGTGCTGTCAACATACGTTGCCACAATGGTCACGTGATCTCGGGACGCCGTAGATTTGTCCGACATTTGTCCTATAAATTTTGAATGGTGTCATATCGCTAGTAAAGACAGATTCCCTTCGTAAGTGCTGTGGACTTAGCATAGACGTGTTGCAGGCACCATAGCAGTTTACGTCTGATATTTGAAATAAATTGGGCTCTTAGCTTTGAAGAGCAAAATGAACGAGCATGACGTCACAGAAGCTTCACGTTAGCATGTATTTACAATGTATTTCATGTCACATCTCGTCAAGTCGCTTAACACAGTACTGAACGGCGAAATTGGGGTTTTGAGTCACCATCCCTAATATGCATAAAATGTTAGAGTATAGTATCAGAACTGAGGAGCTAACAACGACAAAATTTGTCAATGGCCGAAGCAAACTTTATAACCTATGTTCTTGATCAATTATGTTTGGTAAATTACTGAGAAGTGATACAACGTTTCAAAACATCGACAATTATTTACTAGGGAAAATATGTACATTCATACACATCAAAGAAAGCTTCAAACGAATTAATGAAGCCTGTTAAACTTATCCATTATGTTTTTTCTTATGTAATTAATAACGTCATAAACAACTGTATTTTACTCCTTCATTAAAGCTGACTTTTTTGCTTAAAATGTCATATGGTGGAGTTGGCTTCGTCTATTTATGTTCTTATACATATACGTTGTGGGCGTCAGCGACGTTGTGTTATTGTAAACCCTAAATAACTTTTCGCCTTCAGATATACGATCTCGGTTGTGTAATAAAGTGGATAAAATATCCCAGTCGTCATGAAACATCTCCAATCTGTCACTAAAACAGAGCGCTATTATAAAATAAAGATTATGAAGGTACAACAGTACAAAATCCACTATTATAAGGGGAATGAGCGCGGCGAAAATAGGTTAACTTAAGATGTTGACAGACTGGTACCGTTAAAATTTTCTTCCCGAGAAACCTTGACGTACCGTGAAATGACGTGACGTTCCGTTGACGACCTGTGCGAATACCTCCATTCGAAAGGTATTGTAGAATGTGTTAAAAGAAAAGAAAAAATTCCTTGACGTCTATATTTATGTGCTGCTCCATGACTCTGCTGTCAATATCTTTATTCTTGGCTTGTGTGTAACTTCTGTGTATTTTCTTACAGTAAATGTGTTTTTTTCGTATCCAGGGTGTAATTACAAAGTTAATAAAATGTTTTCTTGCCTTTAAATAATATTTTTCATCAGGTTATGGGCCCAGTACACGTGTAAAGGCAAACAACACAGTTTAATTAAAACAATATTTGAAATGAGCGTATGTCTGTAGAGAAACATGACTGCTAGCGGCGATTATAAGGTCAGCATTGATAAGCTTGAAGGACCTGACGACTGGGCCAAATGGAAATGGCATATTTCTATGGTGCTACGTTCATATGGACTAGAAGATATTATTAACGGTACACGTGAACGTGTAGAGTTGCCGCAAGATGCGACAAGTGAACAAAAAGAAGCGTACGTGGAATGGCACAAGGACGACGCAAAGGCAGCAAGTCTTATAGCAAGTGCGCTAAGTAAACCTGTTGCAGAACTCGTCTTAACGCGCAAGAATGCTAAAGAAATCTGGGAAAAATTACGCGCCCGATTTGAACGTAGCAGTACTCAGCGTTTGAATATGTTGATTGAAACATTTTTCCGTGTTAAACGTGGTGAATCGAAAGATATTAGTGCACATGTGGCCAAACTGCAAAAGTTATTTGTGGATCTGAACGATGAATTATCAAAACATGAAGAAAATACGCTATCTGAAAGAATCTTAAAGGGTCGAATTTTGTCTACACTGGGAAAAGACTACGACAATTTTAAGGATCTCTGGGATACGATACCGACAGAAAAGCAAAGCTTGAATTTATTGATTGAAAAACTCTGTACTATTGAACTGCGTGAACAAGACGTTAATGGAAGTGCAGCTTTTGTCGTTTCTAAAACAAGAAAACGGCAAACAAGTAATCAGCAAGTAAAGATGACGAAGTTGCAATTAAAACAGAAGTTTCCGTGTAATAAATGCAAACAATTAGGTCACTGGGCAGCAGAGTGTCCACAGAACACTCGTGAAAGCAATAAAAGAAAAGAGAAGAAGCGAGACAGTGAACACGCTGCATTTACTTCATACGCTATGGGTGTGTGTACCAGTAATCACAGTGACCCAAATAAATGGTATTGCGACAGTGGCGCTACAAATCATATCACTCCCAACAAACAGTATTTTGTTTCGTATAGTGAATTTGATGTTCCTAAAGTAATTTCATTGGGAAAACAAGATGTGAAAATGTGTGCGTACGGTCAAGGAACAGTTTACATCCAAATCCGACGAAACAATAAATGGTACAATGCTAGAATGGACAATGTTTTACACGTCCCTGATGCAAGTGCTAATCTGTTCTCTGTGAGAGCCATTGCCTGCAGAGGCTACAGTACTAATTTTAGTTATAATAATGTCTGTGTTCGAAAAATGACAGGTTATGTGAAAAATGGACTTTATGTGTTGAACATGCGTGTTGTTAGAAATGCAAAAATGAATCGTATGAGCTTGATGACTTCATCCAAAACATTGCAAGTGTACCATGAAAGGTTTGGTCATCAGAATAAACAACATGTGAAGAATATTTTAAAAGGAATGAACATTAATGTGGAAGATGCCAAGAGTGAATTTTGTGACGGCTGTGCGGTTGGAAAGATGCATAGGCTGCCATTCAAAACACGAACAATACGCGCTACCAGTACTGGTGAATTAATCCACGCGGATGTAAATGGACCAATGAGCACGAAATCTTTTGGAGGCAAGCATTATTATGTATGTTTCAAAGACGATTTTAGTAAATTTCGTCGAATTTTCTTTTTAAGACACAAAAGTGAAGTGTGTACTGTGCTTAAGCAGTTTTTAAATGAAGCACGAACTAATGGACATGTTATCAAACAATTTAGATATGATGGTGGCAAAGAATTTAACAATAAGAATGTCAGTGAACTGCTTGCAGACAGGGGAATAGAGCTACTGATTCCTCCTCCTTACACTCCTGAACAAAATGGTGTGGCTGAACAGGAAAATAGGACCATTGTTGAAGCTGCCCGGTCAATGCTAAATCCGAGTAAATTACCTAAAGGGTTGTGGGCAGAGGCACGTAACACAGCAGTCTACCTAATAAATCGTACTGGAAAATCTTCAGTTGAAAATAAAACCCCTTATGAACTATGGTTTAATCGACCAGTAGGACGACTTGATCATCTCAGAATTTTTGGTACAGGCTGCTATGTTCACATTAACAAACAATTCCGTTCCAAGTTTGATGATAAGGCAGTTTTTGGACGACTTGTTGGATATGTTAATGACAAAGATGGGTTCAGAGTTTGGATTCCATCTAAAAGAAAAGTGGTGTTGAGTCACGATGTAAAATTTAAGCCAGAAATTGTTTGTGATTTACATAGTGATCATGTTGAATTTGAAGTCCCTCGGGAAGAATTTAATGATCCGAATTCATCTAAAGATGACCAATGTAAATCTCCTAGGCTGTACAATTCTGGAGGAAGCCAAACTCAAGAAAAAATTGGAACTCTCGATTCTAGAGAAAGTCAAGAGTCGAGTGAATCTGAAGAAAATAAAGAATTAACAGAATTTCTAAAAGCAGAAGCTGCTGAATCTTCTAATGAAGAGAAACAGAAGAATAAAAGACAACGAAGAAAACCAACCTGGATGGAAAGTGGTGAATTTTGTATGGCAACAAAAGTTGATGCACTTGGATACAAAGATCCAAACTGTTTTTCAGAAATATTGCAGTCAAACGAGAAGGAAGAATGGATGCAAGCTATTAGTGAAGGACTTCAATCACTTAAGGAAAACAATACCTGGGTGCTGGTTGACCGTCCGAAGAATGCCAAAGTATTGCAAAACCGCTGGGTTCTACGGTGAAAGGTCGCAGTCAATGGAGGTACTCGCTTTAAAGCCAGATTGGTTGCAAAAGGCTGTATTCAGAAAGCAGGAATTGATTATGACGACGCCTTTAGCCCTGTGGCACGTTATGACACCATACGAACTCTGTTGGCTGTAGCTGCTTCAAAGAAAATGCTGCTAGAACAATTCGATGTAAAGACAGCTTTTTTGAATGGAATACTTGAAGATGAAGTATATATGGAGCAACCAGAAGGTTTCGAAGATGGTACAGGCCGAGTATGTTTCTTAAAAAAAGGTCTTTATGGGTTGAAGCAAGCGCCACGTTGCTGGAACAAACGTTTTGTTGAGTTCATGAAGAAAGCTGGTTTTTCAAACAGTGATGCAGACCCATGCCTATTTTATCGTAGACAAAATGGAAATAGCCTTTATGTGGCAATCTACGTTGATGATGGCCTGATTGTCGGCAGTAGTAAGAAAGAAATTGCTGTTTTTATGGATGTTTTACAACATGAATTCGAAATAACAACTGGCAGTCTTGACAATTTTCTTGGCATAAAAATAAAGCAATATGAAGATGGAGCAATAATGATAAGTCAAGAGAAATACACAGAAGAAATTCTGCAAAGATTTCGAATGGCAGAATGTAATACAATCTCAACTCCTATTGGACGTGAGGACAATAATCAAAACGAAGAAGTTTCGTCATATGTACCCTACCGTGAAGCAATTGGTTGTCTCATGTACCTTTCAACAGTAACTCGTCCAGACATCACTTTTGCAGTCAATAAAGCTGCTCGAGCTATGGAGAAACCAACCACTGAAGACTGGAATAGAGTAAAGCGCATTTTCCGGTATTTGAAAGGGACCTTAAATTTTGGAATTGTATATAATAAAAAAGAAGAGTTAAAGATTTACGCTGATGCAGATTTCGCAGGTGATAACCGGACAAGGCGCTCAACAACTGGAATTCTTGCAAAGTACTCAGGTGGTGCAGTGTCATGGACAAGTCAGTTGCAGAAAGTAGTGGCCACATCCACAACCGAGGCGGAAATAATTGCAGCTAGTGAAGGAGCAAAAGAGTTAGTTTGGTTACGTCGTCTGCTATCAGAATTAGTGGAAATGTCGGGGCAGCCTCCAGTTCTTTACATTGACAATGCTAGTGCATTGAAGTTGGCAAAAAATCCAGAATATCATCGACGTTCTAAACATATAGAGGTCCGACATTTCTATGTTCGTGAAAGATCTCTGAATGGTGAGATTTTCTTGGAACACATTGATGGACACAACCAGTTGGCAAATATTTTGGCGAAACCTCTTGAACGAGTTCGATTTAATTTTCTATGTTCAGAAATTGGCATGCAAGAGACAAAGCAATAATTTCATGATTTTTTGTTTTGGAGTAAGTGTTAAAAGAAAAGAAAAAATTCCTTGACGTCTATATTTATGTGCTGCTCCATGACTCTGCTGTCAATATCTTTATTCTTGGCTTGTATGTAACTTCTGTGTATTTTCTTATAGTAAATGTGTTTTTTTTCGTATCTGGGGTGTAATTACAAAGTTAATAAAATGTTTTCTTGCCTTTAAATAATATTTTTCAAAATCCACTATTATAAGGGGAATGAGCGCGGCGAAAATAGGTTAACTTAAGATGTTGACAGACTGGTACCGTTAAAATTTTCTTCCCGAGAATCCTTGACGTACCGTGAAATGACGTGACGTTCCGTTGACGACCTGTGCGAATACCTCCATTCGAAAGGTATTGTAGAATGTTTTGGTGTTATGTGACGAGACGTGACATTACCTGATGGCGGACGGGAATTGGCGCTAAACAATCGACGTCGTCCCTAGATCACGTGACAATTCCAGTTTAATGTTGACAACATGCGCAGGACGCAATGCTCACTCCAGAGATATTTCTACTCTGTGTTCACAGCTATCGGTCGTTCATCTCTGGCGCATGCGTACTTACTCTGTGACAGCATCACTCCCGTTATTTTATAGCCACACCTCGTAAGTATGCACTTTAAATTTCCAAAGATCAGATGATGACTGAAAGCTTCTTTGAAAATTAACCATTGTGAAATAAATAACACGTAGGTCATTTCATTTCGAATGTCCTGTACACAGTGCATGCGCGACTGTTACGGTGCCGTGATCAAGTTGAAAATCATGTCACTTGTGAGCGAGGCTTAAGGTATGGCAGTCAGTGGAAGCTGAAACCGAATCAGGTCGGATTACATGTAGTGACCAGCGTTCCTACATCGAAATCGAATGCCTACATGGAAATATCTCAACGGAAATTTAAAACGGTTTAAGAGAGATGTGTGGGAGTAATGTAGCGCAAGTTTTCCCAAACTGTTTCCCGTAGAACACAGGTGTTCCGTGGGAAGGCAATAAAAGCACCACGCAAAATATTAACAACATGGCTTTTTTTATTCGACATGTAGGCGAAACAAAACACTTTTCCAAATTTTATTATGATTTTTGTTATTAGTTACGATATAAAATAGAAGTAATCACTGAATGAAACAAGTTTTTCATATTTTTTAAAAATTTTATTAATCTTCAAAATAACAACGTGTTCCATCAAAGTACCAGGACTCTCAGAGTGTTCTCTCAGAGGAAAAGTTTGCGAATCGCTGGCCTAGAGTGTATCACGGCAGTCTGCTTGTTTGCGTTAAGGTCGGGTAAACACTAAAATGGATGGCCATCGACTGCAACAGACTACACCTCTCAAGTTATTGTTAATGACATTTTGAAAGAAGATCGACGAAAAACATGTGAGGAAATTGAATATGACACCAAAATGTCTTTCACTTCAGTTTACAAACTCTGAAGTTCGAGATGAAAAAAGTTGCTGCCAGATGGGTTCCACATGATCTGAGTGAAGACTAGAAAGCAGGTCGCAAAACAGCCGCATGTGAATTACTTCAACGGTATCAAACACAAGGAGAACAGTCGTTGAAAAGGATTGTTGCACTTGTTGAAAACTGGATTCGAGATTTTGAGCTAGAACAGAAGTCTCAGTCGTCGCGATAGAGAAGTTCCGACTCTCCGCGCACGAAGAAATCCCGTCGCCAACGATCAAAGGTGAAACTGATGATGATCTTTGAGTGTGACATGAATGGAGTCTTTGTGCTGGCGTAAGCTGTCACCAGCACACCAGTCGGCAAAGATGAAGCGCGAAGATCGATATTAGGCGCTGGATCAAGCGTTCCTGTCACGAGGGAGGCCAGAGACACACCGACAAGCTACAGGCCACCAACGCCCTCTCGACAGCATGTATTTAAGTCGCCTCCACTGACGGAAGGGCCTCACTAACTCATTCTCCAGTATGGCATCTGCCAGTCATTCGCAGAGCGGCTCACAGGCTACGACAGTACATAGCGACCAAATTAGTGTCCATAGCGGGCCTAGCAGTGAAACTGTAGTTTGTCATAGCAGGGACTGTGACTGATGAGCTTGTATCACAACTCATGGACTCTATTAAAGTTAAGTACCCAGGTCATGTAAATACACTCCTGGAAATGGAAAAAAGAACACATTGACACCGGTGTGTCAGACCCACCATACTTGCTCCGGACACTGCGAGAGGGCTGTACAAGCAATGATCACACGCACGGCACAGTGGACACACCAGGAACCGCGGTGTTGGCCGTCGAATGGCGCTAGCTGCGCAGCATTTGTGCACCGCCGCCGTCAGTGTCAGCCAGTTTGCCGTGGCATACGGAGCTCCATCGCAGTCTTTAACACTGGTAGCATGCCGCGACAGCGTGGACGTGAACCTTATGTGCAGTTGACGGACTTTGAGCGAGGGCGTATAGTGGGCATGCGGGAGGCCGGGTGGACGTACCGCCGAATTGCTCAACACGTGGGGCGTGAGGTCTCCACAGTACATCGATGTTGTCGCCAGTGGTCGGCGGAAGGTGCTCGTGCCCGTCGACCTGGGACCGGACCGCAGCGACGCACGGATGCACGCCAAGACCGTAGGATCCTACGCAGTGCCGTAGGGGACCGCACCGCCACTTCCCAGCAAATTAGGGACACTGTTGCTCCTGGGGTATCGGCGAGGACCATTCGCAACCGTCTCCATGAAGCTGGGCTACGGTCCCGCACACCGTTAGGCCGTCTTCCGCTCACGCCCCAACATCGTGCAGCCCGCCTCCAGTGGTGTCGCGACAGGCGTGAATGGAGGGACGAATGGAGACGTGTCGTCTTCAGCGATGAGAGTCGCTTCTGCCTTGGTGCCAATGATGGTCGTATGCGTGTTTGGCGCCATGCAGGTGAGCGCCACAATCAGGACTGCATACGACCGAGGCACACAGGGCCAACACCCGGCATCATGGTGTGGGGAGCGATCTCCTACACTGGCCGTACACCACTGGTGATCGTCGAGGGGACACTGAATAGTGCACGGTACATCCAAACCGTCATCGAACCCATCGTTCTACCATTCCTAGACCGGCAAGGGAACTTGCTGTTCCAACAGGACAATGCACGTCCGCATGTATCCCGTGCCACCCAACGTGCTCTAGAAGGTGTAAGTCAACTACCCTGGCCAGCAAGATCTCCGGATCTGTCCCCCATTGAGCATGTTTGGGACTGGATGAAGCGTCGTCTCACGCGGTCTGCACGTCCAGCACGAACGTTGGTCCAACTGAGGCGCCAGGTGGAAATGGCATGGCAAGCCGTTCCACAGGACTACATCCAGCATCTCTACGATCGTCTCCATGGGAGAATAGCAGCGTGCATTGCTGCGAAAGGTGGCTATACACTGTACTAGTGCCGACATTGTGCATGCTCTGTTGCCTGTGTCTATGTGCCTGTGGTTCTGTCAGTGTGATCATGTGATGTATCTGACCCCAGGAATGTGTCAATAAAGTTTCCCCTTCCTGGGACAATGAATTCACGGTGTTCTTATTTCAATTTCCAGGAGTGTAAATAACCGTATTAATCCATGTGTGCATTTGTTTGCAGAAAGCGGATACCGGCAACTTATAACAACATTCCCTCCCTTGCTTCCTTGTGGTACAAGACTCTACAGTCTTAGATACAAATAGAGCGCCCAGGCATCGTCTGAAACGGTTGCGTAGTACAAGCTATTTCTGTAAAATGTTTTGCGCCCGAAAATTAGTCAAAGAAAGCCTGACGTGTTTGCATCTAGTCATTTTGCATGATAATGCAAGACCGCATATTACCCAACAGGTGTGAGAAACGCTTGAGAATTCTGGATGGGAAGTACTTACCCACCACCATACAGTCCTGATATGAGTCCGTCAGAGTCTGATTTGTTTCCCAAATTGAAGGAACAACCCCGTGCAAAACGTTTTGATAGAATTGACGAAGGTTCCAGTGAGGTGGCCCCGAGTAATCTGACAGCTCAACAATGAAGGTGCCCTGTCCCGAATACAGAAGTAACTCAAAACGTGCGGAAGCTGTCGCAGGCAAGAATGAAAATTGTATTGAATATCTGTAAAGGTATTTTCTACAATAAATTACTTTCTACAATTCTGTCTTACAGCGTGCAGAACTTGAGAAGAAATTTACTTCCGTTATCCCTAAAACAAGTTCTCGAGACATTCTCCAGACTGCTTTAAAGGAAAGTGTGTCCAGAGTTTGTCCCACACACTTGACTCCCGAATAATAAACAACCTCATTTCAACGTCTGCCGAGATTTGATTGAAGTGAAAAACGCGGACAGTTCTTTTTTGGAACAAGTCACTAGGGGTGGACGAGACTTGCTCCTACAGGAATCGCCTACAAAACGACATCGTGCAGAAAGGGGCTCTGACGGCTCGGCAAGGCCGAAGGAGGTGCGAATGTGACGGACATGTTGAACAACAACCCACAGAAGGACGTTTCTGGTAGTTTTACGTGGTTGCATGAATGTTCTGTGCGTTGGATTCTAGTGGGTGAGGCTATGTGGAACACATGAAGCATGAAAACCACCACCTTAATTTTTCTCTATTTCTTATTAACCTAGTCTCGAAACTGATGGAGAACGTGCAAAGAGACAAACAAATAAAAGGTGATCCAAAAAGAAAGAACAGATTTCAGTTCTTGATTATAGACAAACTGCAAAAGATAGAAACACTCTGCACATGTCACTGGATAGAAGGAAGTTCAAACTTTTATGACTGCGTAGACACTATAGTATACAATCAACATGAGCACCATGCGTTTCTATAGAAACATCAAAACGGTAGTACATTTCATTCCACTCGCGAAATAACAGGTCCCTATTTATTGAATCGACAGTTTCAAGTATTCGATTTCTCAGATCTCGAAGAGTAGCTGCCACAGTTGGTACAAAGACTCTGTCTTCTATGCACCCCCGCGGAAAAAAGATCGCAAGGTGTGAGGTCTAGTGCCCTGGGACGCCAAAACAATGAACAAGATCTTGTTTTCCACCTCTTCCAATCCAGTCTCTTGTCTTGCTACAAATAAATAACAGGGCACCTGTGTCAAAACTTTGAACCTTCCTCTATCTAGTGACATGCGCAATGTATTTCTACCTTTTATAGTTTGTCTGCAACAAACAACTGAAACCTGTTCTTTCTCTTTGAATCGCCCTGTATTTAATTTATTTTTTCGAGATGATGGTGAAAACTGTATGGCTGCAGTTCGCGGCAGGACGGTGAACCTCTCTAGATGTGCTGCTATCCTGCTACGCGCGTCCGGGAAGGGACGTACCGTAATTAAGGCGCCACTTTTAACGTCGTTAAAGAAGCTATTAGGAGCACGCTGGGACGCGGCGAGATACAGCGACGACCTACTGCTAAATTAGGGACAGGCAAAAGCGCATCTCGTAGCGTAAATGCTGCCTGATGGCTCACTTAGCAGCTCGTCGCTCCAGTAGCGGCATGTTTGCGTCACACAGTATGGCCACGGCCAGCTACATACTGGCGAGAAGGAACATGCATGATTCTATGTTCAGAGGCTAACAAGCAGTCGATGCTCTATATGATTAACTCAATAGCTATTGAACTCGTCAGACGGAGAAGGAAGGAAGGATGGTTGGAGTTGAATGTCCCGTCGTCGTTCTGGATATTAGAAATGGAACACCAGCTGGAGACCTTACTGGTTAGTTAGTTACATAGGTACACTGACGGAAAAAAATTGCAGCATCAAAAAATAATTAATGTAGAGCCATGAAATTTCGGGAATACATTTGTCTAGTTAATATATTTAACTGATTGACACTACAAAATCACCGGTTAGTGTTAGCGCGAGATAACTAAGCTAAAGTCCTCCCGAACAGGCAATGAAGCCCCAAAGGTACCGACCGGCCGCCGTGTCACCCTCACTACAGCCGTCACTGGATGCGGATATGGAGGAGCATGTGGTCAACACACCGCTCTCCCGGCCGTATGTCAGTTTCCGAGACCGGAGCCGCCACTTCTCAATCAAGCAGCTCCTCAGTTTGCCTGACAAGAGCTGAGTGTACCCCTCTTACCAACAGCACTCGGCAGACCGGATGGTCACCCATCCAAGTGCTAGCCCAGCCCGACAGCACTTAACTTCGGTGATCTGACGGGAACCGGTGTTACCACTGCGGCAACGCCGTTGGCCTTAGCGCGAGATAAGCCATTGCAAATGTGAGATGCTGGTGCATTAACAACCAGTTTAACCGCCGGAATGTTGAATGCAAGCACGCAAATGTGCATGCATTTCGTTCTACAGGTGCCGCATGTCAATTTGTGGGATGGACTTCGGTGTCTGTTGCTTTTGGTCGGTCAGTACAGAGACAGTTAACGCTGGTTGTAGATGACGCTGGAGTAGTCGTCCGGTGACGTCCCATATGTGCCCGATTGGAGACAGATCTGGCGATCGAGCAGTTCAGGGTAATATGTCGACACTCCGTAGAGTATGTCGCGTTATAACAGCGGTATGTGGGCGAGCGTTATCCTGGTGGGAAACACCCCCTGAAGTGCTGTTCATGAATTGCAGCACAACAGGTAGAATCATCTGACGGATGTACAGATTTGCGGACAGGGTGCGTAGGATAATCACGAGAGAGCTTCTGCTGTCATATGAAATCGCACCTCAGACCGTAACTCCAGGGTGTCTAGCACGCAGGCAGGTTGGGTGAAGGCTCTCAACTGGCCTCCTTCGAACCAACAGACGGCCATCACTGGCACCGAGGCAGAACCAACTTTCATTAGAAAACCCAACAGGCCTCCACCCTGCCCTCGAAGCAGCTCTGCCTTGACACCAGTGGAGCTGCAGATGGTGGTGGCTTTGGCCCAGGGGAATGCACGCTACAGGGCGTCTGGCTCGGAGCTGTCCTTGAAATAATCTACTTGCAACATTTTGTTGTGTCCCTGTCGGGCCAGTTGCAGCTCAAATTCCTGCCGCAGATGCAGTACGATGCACCACAGCCATACGTCGAACACAATGGTCTTACCTCTCGGCAGTGTCACCTGGCAGTCCAGAACCCGGCTTTCTTGTGACCATATGTTCCTGTAACCACCACTGCCAGCAATAATGTACAGTGGCTACATTTCTGCCAAGTCTTTCTGCAGTATGACCGAACGAACATCCAGCTTCTTGTAGCCCTATTACATGACCTCGTTACACGTCAGTAAGGTGTTGATAATGGAGTTTTCGTCACCTTAAAGGCACTCTTAACTAACATCAACTCACCAAGTCCAATCTCAAAGGTAACTAACGCTGACGACCGTCCCCCCCCCCCCTCCAAAAAAAAAAAAAAAAAAAATAAAAAAAAAAAAAACATCAAATGTGTGTGAAATCGTATGGGACTTAACTGCTAAGGTCATCAGCTTACACACTACTTAACCTAAATTATCTTAAGGACAAACACACACACCCATGCCCGAGGGAGGACTCGAGACTCCGCCGGGACCAGTCCATGACTGTAGTCTCCCAGACCGCTCGGCTAATCCCGCACGGTTCGCGACCGTCACAGCGTATATTTAAAGCACACCTGGCTTGCATCCTCATCCAGTGGCGCTAGCTAATAGCGCTACTTTTATGCGACTGGCACGAAATTTGAAACGACATTATGATTCAAATGTAGAAACACGCCTATCACTTTTCGTTTAAATCGCACAGTCCTTTCTTGATGCTGTGATTTTTTTTCCCTCAGTTACTTGCATGCTGCGACCTCTCGCAGTGATGTGGAATCAGACAGTGAACTTTTCCGGTGAATTATGTTGCAACATGCAGACCATTAACATGATTGTCTTACGCTTCTTTTTACATACAGTGATCTGTGCTAATCTACGTTTGAACACTGAACTGCCAAAGAAACTGGTATAGGCATGCATATTCAAATACACAGTTATGTAAACAGGCAGAATACGGCGCTGCAGTCGGCAACGCTTATATAAGCCAAGTGTCTGGCGCAGTTGTTAGATCGGTTACTGCTGCTACAATGGCAGGTTATCGATATTTACGTCAGCTTTAACGTGGTGTTACAATCGACGCACGAGCGATGGGACGCAGCATCTCCGAGGTAGCGATGAAGTGGGGGTTTTCCCGTACGACCATTTCACGAGTGTATCGTGAATACCCGGAATCCGGTAAAACATAAAACCTCCGACATCGCTGCGGACGGAATAAGATCCTGCAAGAAAGAGACCAACGATGACTGAAGAGAATCGTTTAGAAGTGCAACCGTTTCGCAAACTGCTGCAGATTTCAATGCTGGGCCTTCAACAAGTGTCAGCGTGCGAACCATTCAACGAAACATCATCGATATGGGGTTTCGGGGCCAAAGGCCCACTCGGGTACCCTTGATGACTGCACGACACAAAGCTTTATGCCTCGCTTGGGCCAGTCAACACGGACATTGGATTGTTCATGACTGGGAACATGTGCCTCGTTGGACGAGTGGCGTTTTAAATTGTATCGAGCCGATGGACGTGTACGGGTATGGAGACAACCTCATGAATCCATGGACCCTGCATGTCAGCAGGGGACTGTTCAAGCTGGTGGAGACTCTTAAATGGTGTGGGGCGTGTGCAGTTTGAGTGATATGGAACCCCTATACGTCTAGATACTACTTTGACAGGTGACACATACGTGTGACCACCTGCATTCATTCACGTGCTTTGTGCATTCAGAATGATTTGAGCAATTCCAGTAGAATAATGTGACACCCCAAACGTCCAGAATTGCTACAGAGTAGCTCCAGGACCACTCTTCTGTGTTTAAACACTTCCGCTGGCCACCAAACTCCCCAGACATGAACATTATTGAGCATATCTGTGATGCCTTGCATCGAGCTGTTCAGAAGAGATCTCTTTGGCTCCTCCGTATATCTCTCTCTTAAACACACACACACACACACACACACACACACACACAGACACACACACACACACACACGCACAAGCAGAAATTTTTGCACGGAGTAGGAGCTGTCAAGCAGATATAATTTCAGTCCGTTTTAGAATTTACTTATAAGGTAAAAGATGAAGTTCCGTGTTCTGCTTCTAAATAGGCCAGTCAGGCCCGACCGGCCGCCATGTCATTCACTACAAATGATGTCATCGAATGCGGTATGGAGGGTCATGTGATTAGCACACCGCTTTAACAGTCGTTGTCGGGTTTCTTGACCTTGAAGCCGCTACTAACCAGCCAGGTAGCACCCCTCTGGGATGCTCCTTGCGCCAGTCCTCCCACCAAGGAAGAATCCCTGGCAGTAAGGGTATCGAACCCGGCTCCCCACATGGCTCTCAGCTGCGCTCACCAGTCGGCCACGAAGACGGTCACAAGTTATTTATACCGGCGATTAGACTGGAGAGCAAAGGTGGAAGGGATTAGCGTCGGCCTTGTTGGAGAAACAATACTAGCGACGGCCTTGTAGGAGAAACAATACTAGTGTTGGACGAACGACATTGTGCTTAGCACCCTCCGCTATTAGATTAGACCAGGCTCGTCCAAACTGTGCCCCTGGGGCGCTGGCGCACGCGGCCAGCGCCCCGGGCGATTTCGTATGTTGCTGCAGTGGCCGAGTCGTGCCGCTTAGCTGGACGTGCGGACCGCCCGAACGCCAGACGGCAGATATATTTGTTCGCCCGTTTTTCCTTCGGACAGAGGACGTCTCACAAGTGCTTCAACTAGAGCTGATTGACCTACAGTGCCATATCCGCCTGAAGGACCGCTTTGTTATGTGTAAAACTTTGGATGACTTTTACAGCTGTCTTCCACGAGAGAAATATCCTCTTTTGCACAAGCACGTGGCCAAAGTTCTCTCAATGTTAGGTTCCACATATATTTGTGAGCGCTTTTTCTCTCTTTTAAAGCTTGCTAAAACTAAGAACCGTTCATTCCTTGGCGATAAAAATATGATCAATTCTTTGAGGTTACCAGTCTCACGGAAAGCATAGACAAAATCGTTTCCTCGAAAAAGAAAAACATGTAAAATGTTAATTCTATTTTAATAAATTTTCAAGATTGGTCAGTTAAAATTATTACGTACAAGACAGCAAACTAAGGAACCGATTTCTAAACTCTGAAAAGGGATACAAAAAATGGTAGCACGAAGTATAACAAAAAATACTTAGTTGTAACTACTAGCCGGCCGAAGTGGCCGTGCGGTTAAAGGCGCTGCAGTCTGGAACCGCAAGACCGCTACGGTTGCAGGTTCGAATCCTGCCTCGGGCATGGATGTTTGTGATGTCCTTAGGTTAGTTAGGTTTAACTAGTTCTAAGTTCTAGGGGACTAATGACCTCAGCAGTTGAGTCCCATAGTGCTCAGAGCCATTTGAACCATTTTTTTGTAACTACTAACAGTAAGAATGAGACACTATATCCCTCACATAAAATTATTTCTAAAATAGAATATTTTGTTTACGTTAGATGTGACCGTGGGACAGTCCAGCGCAGAGCAGTGCTGTGCGGTCTCACTCGCTCTGCAGCTCTCTCTCTCTCTCTCTCTCTCTCTCCCTCTCTCGCTCCTACGCCGACACTAGCGACACACGGTCGCCGACGGGGCGCTGAACTAGACTGTCTTGCGCCCTTCGACTGGATTAGATGGTTCAAATGGCTCTGAGCACTATGGGACTTAACTTCTGATGTCATCAGTCCCCTAGAACTTAGAACTACTTAAACCTAACTAACCTAAGGACGTCACACACATCCATAAGGACGTCACACACATCCATGCCCGAGGCAGGATTCGAACCTGCGACCGTAGCGGTCGCACGGTTCCAGACTGTAGCGCCTAGAACCCCTCGGCCACCCCGGCCGGCTATTAGATTAGACAGTTTTATTCACCACGAAATGACTTTACGATATTTTAGCCTTTGGCATAACTGTTTTGTATACAAGCCAGTCACATTAATGTAACAGCCTATGTCTGGCGCCAATGTGGAATTACCACTCTCACAACGGCAGGGGGGATCACTAGGAGAGGAGGGTATATAAAGCGTTCGGATGGGGGAGCGGGGGGTGGGGGGGGGGGGAGGGGGTAAACGCGGGAAACAGTACAGCTGTACCAACTGAGCTACCGAAGCACGACTCACTTCTGCCAGTACCTCGTCTCCTACCTTCCAAACTTTACAGAAGCTCTCCTGCGAACCTTGCAGAACTAGCACTCCTGAAAGAAAGGATATTGCGGAGACATGGCTTAGCCACAGCCTGGGGGGATGTTCCCAGAATGAGATTTTCACTCTGCAGCGGAGTGTGCGCTGATATGAAACTTCCTGGCAGATTAAAACTGTGTGCCCGACCGAGACTCGAACTCGGGACCTTTGCCTTTCGCGGGCAAGTCCTCTACCAACTTGCCCGCGAAGGCAAAGGTCCCGAGTTCGAGTCTCGGTCGGGCACACAGTTTTAATCTGCCAGGAAGTTTCATATCAGCGCACACTCCGCTGCAGAGTGAAAATCTCATTCCAGTACAGCTGTTGTAATGCGTAAGCGGAGTGATTTATCTGGCGACCAAAAGGGTATGACAAATTGAGCTTCAGGCCTAGGGTGGAAGCATTTTGGAAACGGCTAAACCTTTCGCATATCGCCTTGGCTAAAGTATAACATGCATGGCAAAATGCCACTACCCACAACCCGCGCCGAGGCAATTGTGGTGCACCACAGGCCATTGATGACAGGGGTGAACGACGGCTGCGGAGAGGTGCATGGACGAAGAGATGTGCAGCTGTTGAACAACTGGCCGCCCAGATGAACCAAGCGGCTACGAACAGTGTCTCCTCTACGATCGTTCAATAAATGTTGCTGCCTATGGGCTTCCGCAGCACACTGCTTGTTCATGCACCCATGCTCACTACTGTTCATCGGCGACGATGGCTGGAATTTGCACGCCACCGTAACTGGACGTCCATTGAGTGGCACAGTTGGTTCAAAAATTGTTCAAATGGCTCTGAGCACTATGCGACTCAACTGCTGAGGTCATTAGTCCCCTAGAACTTAGAACTACTTAAACCTAACTAACCTAAGGACATCACACACATCCATGCCCGAGGCAGGATTCGAACCTGCGATCTTAGCGGTCGCTCGGCTCCAGACTGTAGCACCTAGAACCGCACGGCCACTCCGGCCGGCGGCACAGCTGGCCTTCAGACAATCTGAAGACGGGTTCTATCCAAAACACGTCACATAAAGTCATTGATTTATCAGCTGGTGGCTTCTTATTTAGTGACCAATAAAGCAGTAGCGCAGTACTCCTATCCATTTCCTAGGTGGTCACATTCTTCCTGCGTGACTTTCTGTCACAATTACAGGAAACAAGTTGTACGGCCGTGGCACAAGTTAGCGCGCCCAGTGTGTCTTGACTTTTAAGTGAAAATCGTTGTTACGTCGCAAGAATGCGCTCGATGTGTCGTACGATAATGCGAAAGTCCAGACTGTCCCACACATGTATGTGTCGATAAAAAGAATAAATTTGCGAAGTTTCTTGTGTGTAGTATTTTATGTTTCTGGTTTCTCAAACGGATCACCTTGTATATAGTGACTACTAAAGTCACTGTATTTCTTGTTGGCCCTCTGGTATGATTTTTTTTTTTAGCAATTTAATTGAAAGCTTTGTTGCTTTGGTAAAAATAAAATTGGTTCTTTTTGTCGTGACAGAATAAATTACTATTAATCACACCAGATTTGTCGGAGAACAGCAGCAACATGTGTAATTGATCCAGCTTTAAGAAATTCTATTACCTTTTAGCGGAAAATTCGTGCGGTACTGTCCGACGTTAGAAAAGTCGTGGTGTTCCGTTCGGAGCAGGAGGCGGCTGTCTTTTCTCATTGGCGATATCGAAAATTACTAAAAAAAATGAACAGAAATTTTTTTTCGGAGGAAGATCGCGCGGAGAAAACAGACGGAAGTTACATGAAAGAAACCTAAGGGACCAACTGATTGGATTTGTACGAACATATAAACGGAACTGAAAGAACTTGGAATAAATACTATAACGATGTCGTCACGACAGCCTCGTGTTCCGACAGAACACACGCTGGATCATAAGCTGCATAAATCTTTTAAACAGGAAAGATTATCACAAGTATAATTAATGAAAATAAGGTTGAGAGATTTTCTTTGAAATTAAATAAACTTCAAGGCTTCAAGTATTATATTATGAAACGGAAACTTACATTAACATGGCCACCCATTGTGGCGGTGGAGCGAATTTTTCACGATATACAATTCTCGCTTGTTTGTGGCTACATATATTTTTAATCACTTAAACTCTTAAAGTTACAATAAAATGATTATATCAGTATGGAGCACAATACTTTTGCGTCCGACTCGCAACACATTCACAGAACAGCTAGACAGCGGCGCGGCTCCCTGCAGAAGTAAAAATTGGCAATTGTTATTTTTGAAACATAGGTGCATCGTTTTTTTTTTTTTTACTGATCGATAGCAGCGTATAACAGTTTATAGCTATCGTGGTATTCTGCGCTTTTCAGGAGCGCGGCAAAGATATCTGGTTACAACATTCATTGGTATATGTTAAAAGTTCGCACATACTGACGCGAATACAGAAAAAAAAAAACTTTTACATTTTAAAAATCGCAGTGATAAAGGCTGTAATGTCACAGCCCTTGGAAATGTTATGTCTGCTGTTTAGCAGAGCTGCAGACAGTTATTTATTTATCATATGTCGTCAGCCTTGCGTCTGCGCCCTGTACTCGTAACATCCATTACGTATATTCAGACGCAAGGCTGACGACATATGGAAGTTGGGGTGTGGCCGTGAGTCGTGCACAGGTAGCCAAATGGTAAGGGGACCATTCGAGATAAGCGGGAAATGCGGGTTCGTGTCCTGGTCCGGCACAAATTTTCACTGTCGTCATTCCATTCTACAGCTGATGGCTGTCCTCATTCGCAGTTGTGAATTCACTTGATGTCAACAACTGTCTGTCGTTCCGCAGTGCAGCTCCAAGATGGTGATGAAGGTTTCCCCTGCCTGGGGAGAGTGTCTACATATCTTATAAATTATAGAGTGCAGCAATCAATCGTCCTTTTTAGATTTTATTATGCAAATCCAGATTTCGGCTAGGAGTTAGCCATTCTCAACGCGCTATTTTTTACTCTCAATGCATGTAAGTCCCTCTTGTTAGGGCTTCAGTCACAGTTTGAATAGCGCATTGAGAGTGGCTAGCTACTACCCGAAATCTGGTTTTACATAACAAAATTTAAAATGGACGACTGATTGCTGCACTCTATAATTCATAAGTCACATACTGTTGCTTAGTGCATCCACTTTCCGAATGGAAGGTAACCTGATGGTCTACATATCTTCCATGGCCCGTTCGTTTTCGGTTCAGGGTTGCCCGAGGCTGGTCTTTGGCGGGGGAGGTTTCTTCTGCAAGCATGGCGGTTTCAGACTTGCGGAGGGCAGTTCTATAGCCAGCAGCGTTTCCATTCATCGACGGCATTGAATTCAATTTCCGTGAAAGTCCTGGCTGTAATAAAAGTGGAATGTTTGGATATTAGTCCGTTTCGCCCCGCAGGGAATACATCGTTCGATACTGGAAGGTCGGCGTTATCAGGAATCTTTTTATACGCACACCGTAGCGCGGTCTTCTGTCTGACATCATATCCACTAAAAACGCGCAAGGCGCCCTTAAGTGGTGTATCTATCATTCTTTTACGTATGAACGATGAAGCTAGACGTTCGTACAATACTCTGCCGTTGAGAATATCAGCCCGGGAGTTGATAATCGAAGAGTGTCTGCTTACGATGACACAAAGTTTATGGGGGTGGGGAATGCTATTTCTGCTTTTCAGCTTAGCAGATGTTCGTGTCAAGTGCACCTTAAAAGGAAATGTCCTCTATAACGTGATTCCAAGCTATTTTCAATGTACAGTATGACGAAGTTTGTCTCCCTCAAAATAGACGTAAAGGGCACAGTGTGCTAACCTATTGGAGAGATACAAACATGCTTCGGCTCTTTTATTTGAGTTTGGAGGTAACCTGCAATACCCAAATATTGTCTTAAGATGTCTAAATCAAAGGATACGATTTCTTCAGTTGTTTCAAAGGTTTTGTGTTGGATCGACATCGCCCAGTCATCCAGATAGGCAAACTTTCTGGACAACACTGAAGGGCCATAAAAACTAGCATAGGCATGCGTATTCTAATACAGAGATAATTAAACAGCCATAATACTGCGCACCGGTCGGCAACGTCTATATAAGACAACAACTGTCTGGCGCCGTTGTTAGACCGGTTACTGCTGCTACCATGGCAGGTTATCAAGATTTAAGTGAGTCTGAATGTGATGTTATAGCAAGTGCAGGAGAGAAGGGACACACCTATTCCTAGGTGGCTGTGAAGTGGGGATTTTCCCGTACGACCATTTCACGAGTGTACCACGAATATCAGGAATCCTGTAAAACATCAAACTTACGACATCGCCGCGGACAGGAAAAGATCCTGCATGAACGGTTCCAACGGCGCCTGAAGAGAATCGTTCAAGCTGACGGAAGTGTGACCCTTTGGCAAATTGCTGCAGATTTCAATGTTGGGCCGTCAGCAAGTGTCAGCGTGCGAATAATGGTGTGGGGTGTGTGTACTTGGAGTGATATCGACCCCTAATACGTCCAGATATGCCTCTGACAGGTGACCCATACGTAAGCATCCTCTCTGATCACCTGCATCAATTCATGACCATTGTGCATTCCGATGGACTTGGGCAATTCCAGCAGGACAATGTGACACACCACACGTCGAGAATTGCTACAGAGTCGCTCCAGAAACACTCTTTTGAGTTTAAACACTTCCGCTGGCCACCAGACTCCCCAGACATGAACATTGTGGAGCGTAGCTGGGATGCCTTGCAATGTGCTGTTCAGAAGAGATCTCCACCTCTTCGGACTTATGGGCAGCCGTTGAGGATTCGTGGTGTCAATGCCCTCCAACACTGCTTCGGACATTAGTCGAGTCCATGACACGTATTGTTGCTGCGCTTCTGCGTGCTCGCGGGGACGCTACACGGTATTAGGCAGGTGTACCAGTTTCTTTGGCTCTTCAGTGTATGTTGTACGAATATCAGATACGCGGGAAAATCAGAAAGTCTTCGCCCATGTTTTTTTTCAGCCAAATTACGGCTGTGAATGAGGAGTCAGCTTATCCATTCCCAGTGTTCGACCTTTCTTGGTTCGTGCCGCCCTTATCTGCCGGTAGCTCCGCCGCACGGCGCTGCTGTCGGTTGTTGAAGATGGTGGTTCTGCTTCAGACGTCCACTGCGTCAGAGCAGCTAAGTGTGATTCATTTTCTGTGGAGCAAGGGACGAACGCCTGTCGAGATCTACAGGAGAATGCAGCCCACATATGGGGAAAACTGTCTTTCTTTGAAAACTGTGATGTGTTGTTGTTGTGAGTTCGACAACGGCCGTAAAATCTTGCATGACAATGAGTGGACGATGATGCTGCGTTCGTCGCTGACTGACATTTCCCGCGTGGATGCAGTGGTGAAAGCAGATCGGTGTGTGCACATCATGGCCATTTCCCTGAAGCTTGGCGTATTGTATGGGAGTTCGTGGGACCCGAAGGTACCGGAAGGTTTTATGTCGGTGGGTGCCTAAGCTGTTGGATGACATGATGAAAGGCAAGCAAATGATGTTCCACTGAATCACCTGGAACGATACTCCAAGGAAGGTGAAGGTTTTCTGGACCGCATTGTTACTTGGGATGAAACGGAATCAAGGCAGCAGTTCATGGTCAGGGAACATCCCGGTTTGCCTGTGTCAAAAAAATTCTTTTCAGCGCCACCCGTTGCGAAAAGGATGTTAACGGCCTTCTAGGATAGCTGTAGACCGCTCCTGCTGGGTTTCATATCACAAGGTGCAACCATTAATGCCGACAGTTATTGTTGCACACTGTCACATCTGAGGTCTGCCATCAGGCGAAGTTACTGAGGAATTCTCGCTGTGGACAACGTGATTCTGCTTCATGACAAAGCGAGACCACTTTTGGCAATCAGAACTGCCGAAAAGCTCCAGGCATTTCACTGGGATAATCCACCATACGGTCCAGACCCCGTCCCTAGTGATTTCCACGTGTTCGGACCGGTGAAGAAGTTCCTGGCAGGACAGCGACGGTGGTTTCATAGTCAGCCGGACGAATTCTACTGCAGGAGCATCTCAAATTTAGTGCTGCGATGGGACAAATGTGTGAATTGGTGGTGGGATTATGTAGGAAAATGGTGTAAGGGAAATAGAATAGGATGGATATTTTTCTACTAAAAATGGAGCAAAGACTTGTTGATTTACCCTCGTATACAGAGGGGTCCAAAAAAATGTATCCACTGTTTCAAAGTCCATAACTAGCAAACTAATTGACGGAGTTGTCTCATCTTTAGTACTGTAATAGTTTGTAGTTCCAGCAATCGTCACACAAGCGTTGTATTGCGTTGTTTTGTTTTGTCAGATGACAGTCGCCAGATAGTCAGTGTTTTGTTCTTAGTCGCACCTAGTTACCCACAGAAGTCTGTGAGACAGTGTGCACGTGAAACTGGAGTGAGTCGCTCAAGTGTTTGGCGAATTTTGAAGACAGCAAAGTGGAAGTGCTACATCCCACGATTGCTACAAGCAATGAACGAGTACGATCCAGATTGCAGAATGGAGTACTGCGGGTGGTTTACTAACATGGTGCGCAATGATGAAGAGTTTGCAGAGATGATTGTGTGGTCTGACGAGGCACAGTTCAAACTCAATGGTACAGTAAATCGCCACAATTGCGTCTACTGGGCCGCAGAAAGTCCGAACGTCCATGTAGACAAAGCCGTGAAATTGGCAGGAGTAAATGTGTGGTGTGGGTTGTCTTACCAGGGCTTGATCGGGCCAGACATCCATTTTACCTGCCATCCTAGACTTGTAAGGAGACGGAAGAGTTTACTTTCAACAAGATGGTGCCCCAGCCCACTATCAAAATCGTGTTAGGTCGTATCTCGACGAAAATCTGCCAGGAAGATGGATAGGCCGTAGAGGTGCTGTGGAGTATCCACCACGTTCCCCAGACCTAACTCCTCTGGACTTTTACCGGTGGGGAACACTAAAGGACGTCATTTATCGACAAGAGCCACGCACATCGGATGATCTTCGAGAATCCATCGTACATTCATGTGCAAGTATCCAACTGAACACGTTGCAGTCAGTAGTTCGTGCTGCAATTCGGCGGCATCGTTTGTGTGTGGATGTTGTGACCATTTCGAACACCTACAGTGATATCTTTAAGTTGGACTTTAAGCTACACTTTCGCCAAAACTGAGACAACTCCGTCAATTAGTTTGCAAGTTATGGACTTTTAAACAGAGGATACATTTTTTTGACCGCTCTGTATATAAATCAAACAAGAGAGGAGAAAGAACGAATCCTTGTGGTAAGCCATTATTTACTACTTTTGGACAGCTATTGTTTTTTCCTACAGTTACACTCTAAATGTCCTTCCAGGTAACACTTCAATTAGTTTCATTGTAGTAATTTATAAAGCAACTTATTCCTCCAAACTGAGTCATATGCTGCACTTAGATCTATGGAAGCAACTGATATCCTCTGCTTCATTGGTTACGCTGTTTCAGTAAATGTTGGTAATGATAAAACTTGTTCACCGCAGCACCATGCTGGTCGGCGGAATCCAGCTTGCTCAATAGGATGGTTTTGAAAGATCGCTGGACTAATCCAATTGTATAGAATTCGTACAAGGAACTTGTAAATAGCGCTCATTAGTGTTAGGCGATAGTTCTTTGGCTGGTCTGATGTCTTGCAGCTTTGAGTATTGCTATAAATTCGTCAGGGTTATGTAACAAATAAAAAGTCTGTGAACAGATTCCAGGAGGGAGAATGTGCACCATCGCCCCCTCCCCCCATTTTTTGTTCCCCATTACGGACGCCAATGCACGCAGATAAGAAATTCATGTTCTGTGTCTGAAGATGATCATCAGGAGTGAACTGGTAGTGATAAGACGTTTGGTTCAACAGCTGCCAGTGTTATTCCTGCAGTATACTGGGTGTTTAAATTAAAGAGCAGCTGCTCACCGAAGTCCAGTGTGGGCTGTAATTATGGTACGGCAACGAAATTTGGTAGATACGGTAATGCGTTAACGTGTGACGGATTAATGCTGAAAAAAAAAGTTCCAATTTTGCAACCACGTGCAAATCTGGTGCTGTATAGCATTTCATCGACGTCTCCGGTGGTCGTAGAGAACAAATTGTACAAGTGGCGGTTAATAATAAAAACAACATTATGCCTTTGTCACTTGTTAGACCCTTTCTGCCCACTTCCTAATCCATTACATACGGAAAAATTGCTATACGTCCTCCTTGGATTCACAGTGCTAGATACGCACCTGTTGGCCAAAATGTGAACTAATTTTTGTCCAGTGTAAATCTGTTGTTCATTAACGCATTAGAATATCTACCAGGTTTCGCCGCCATAGATAATTACACCGCATACTGGACTTCTGTGATCTTATTCATAACCACCCGGTATCACAGCTGTGGAGCACAGTTTAGCGAATCCTAGTGTACAACCATAATGTATCTTTCTTATGCCGAAACGTTTTTGGAAATTTGTAGTAAGTTCCTGTGGGACCAAACTGCTGAGGGCATCGGTCCCTAGACTTACACGCTACTTAATCTAACTTAAACCAACTTACGCTAAGGACAACACACACCCATGCCCGAGGAAGGACTCGAACCTCCGACGGGGAAGACGCGCGAATCGTGGCGCCGCAGACCGCACGGCTACCCCGCATGTCTTATGTCGACACGGAAGAGCTGTCGGAGGAATTATTAATCAATCCGAATTTCACTCTGGAGAATAATTTCAATTGTTTTGATTGCGATGTGGTAGGTTGCTGTAATCGTTGATAACTCTCTCATCTGTAGTATCGTAATAAGTGAAAAGAAAGGAATTTGGGGTCAATTGTTGTTGTTCATCAAGCTTATAATGGCAGGTTACATTGCTAAGCGTAAGATATAATATCTTATCACAGTTTTTAATACCATAATTGTTGCAACTCTGTTATCTCAATACTATTTTTTTATTTTTCGTCCTTCTTCCATTCATACTGTTTATACTAACAAATATGTAGTGCTTAATTAGCTCTCTTACAAACTTACTGACTAAATTTTACCCTGCTATAGTGGTGGGGTGTTTTCTTAAATGCTTTCTCATGGTTGAAGTAGTTTCTGAATGCTTAAAATTTTTGAAACGGATTTTGCACCTCACTTCAGAATCTCCTAGCTCATGAAAATACTGCCAAGTTTCACATTTGGTAGTGCCTTTCTGTCTACCGATTCAGCAGTCTTTGCACTGTGCTCGACACAACACAAAAATAGACAAGTAAGTCGAATGCTTAAAACAAGCGTTTTCCAAGTGAACGAAACGTTTCCCTGCTTGGCTAGGCGTCGCAGTTTTCGTACACCTGACACTTATCGTTCGCAGCCACACTACTCATTCAGTTGTTGGCCTTTGGTTTCTCTTGCGTTCAGTTGTTGAAAGTGTTGGAACTGAGTCATGCAGCGAAAATTTTGGGTAAATAATAATAAATTATTACTAAGGTCATTCGATACGGTACTTGCAGTAAAGTGCTGATTTGAGGTAAAAACATCGGTAGAAAACTATCGAATTAAGAGTAAGAAGGTATCGGTGTCGTGATGAAAGTACTCGATACCAAAAAGTATCGATACTTTTTTGTGTTCCTACTCGAGACAGGCGAGTCTCAGTACAAGAATAGCACACCAGGGGCGCTGCAGTACGCTGGCATGTAAAGCGAACTTCATGTAGGCATCGGTGGCGCAGCGCGAGTTATTCATGTGACGGCCGCTCCACAGCAGTGTAGCGTAACGGCTGCCATGTTTACCCGCGCTGTCACACGACATGCAGCATGACGTCACTCCTGTCTCGTCGCACGCGACACGGACTGGCAAGCTGCGCTGAGCGCAAATCCTTGTCCCGAGTGACGAGATTCGGTGTCACGCAGATTTCAATTTCCTCCTTAATTAAGCTCCCCCAGAAACCAATCGTATCGCAGCCAATAAAGCGGGAGGAGCGAATTTGCCTCCCGAAACGTCGTGGACGCACCCTGCGGGTTTGACTCTGTTAGGAAGCCGAGAAGATTCTATTGCATCGACGTGCCGCGAAAACGTTCGCGTGCAAATCAGCACTGACTGCTTGAATATCTCTTATAAATTTCACCGAACGCGCATGGTTCTTTAAGCATTCAAAGCAGGCTTTCGCGGGATATTTGGCATCTACACTCCTGGAAATGGAAAAAAGAACACATTGACACCGGTGTGTCAGACCCACCATACTTGCTCCGGACACTGCGAGAGGGCTGTACAAGCAATGATCACACGCACGACACAGCGGACACACCAGGAACCGCGGTGTTGGCCGTCGAATGGCGCTAGCTGCGCAGGATTTGTGCACCGCCGCCGTCAGTGTCAGCCAGTTTGCCGTGGCATACGGAGCTCCATCGCAGTCTTCAACACTGGTAGCATGCCGCGACAGCGTGGACGTGAACCGTATGTGCAGTTGACGGACTTTGAGCGAGGGCGTATAGTGGGCATGCGGGAGGCCGGGTGGACGTACCGCTGAATTGCTCAACACGTGGGGCGTGAGGTCTCCACAGTACATCGATGTTGTCGCCAGTGGTCGGCGGAAGGTGCACGTGCCCGTCGACCTGGGACCGGACCGCAGCGACGCACGGATGCACGCCAAGACCGTAGGATCCTACGCAGTGCCGTAGGGGACCGCACCGCCACTTCCCAGCAAATTAGGGACACTGTTGCTCCTGGGGTATCGGCGAGGACCATTCGCAACCGTCTCCATGAAGCTGGGCTACGGTCCCGCACACCGTTAGGCCGTCTTCCGCTCACGTCCCAACATCGTGCAGCCCGCCTCCAGTGGTGTCGCGACAGGCGTGAATGGAGGGACGAATGGAGACGTGTCGTCTTCAGCGATGAGAGTCGCTTCTGCCTTGGTGCCATTGATGGTCGTATGCGTGTTTGGCGCCGTGCAGGTGAGCGCCACAATCAGGACTGCATACGACCGAGGCACACAGGGCCAACACCCGGCATCATGGTGTGGGGAGCGATCTCCTACACTGGCCGTACACCACTGGTGATCGTCGAGGGGACACTGAATAGTGCACGGTACATCCAAACCGTCATCGAACCCATCGTTCTACCATTCCTAGACCGGCAAGGGAACTTGCTGTTCCAACAGGACAATGCACGTCCGCATGTATCCCGTGCCACCCAACGTGCTCTAGAAGGTGTAAGTCAACTACCCTGGCCAGCAAGATCTCCGGATCTGTCCCCCATTGAGCATGTTTGGGACTGGATGAAGCGTCGTCTCACGCGATCTGCACGTCCAGCACAAACGCTGGTCCAACTGAGGCGCCAGGTGGAAATGGCATGGCAAGCCGTTCCACAGGACTACATCCAGCATCTCTACGATCGTCTCCATGGGAGAATAGCAGCCTGCATTGCTGCGAAAGGTGGATATACACTGTACTAGTGCCGACATTGTGCATGCTCTGTTGCCTGTGTCTACGTGCCTGTGGTTCTGTCAGTGTGATCGTGTGATGTATCTGACCCCAGGAATGTGTCAATAAAGTTTCCCCTTCCTGGGACAATGAATTCACGGTGTTCTTATTTCAATTTCCAGGAGTGTATATTATAACGTCTGCCAGTTCAGGGTTTTCATTTCAGTGACGCTCGCCCGTGAGTCAAACAAACCTGTTATGGTTCGCGCTGCTTTTCTTTGTACGTGTTCAATGTTCCCTGTTAGTCTTAATGAATTTTGTATTAAAAAAACACTTACTAACGGGGCGGTGCGTGTACGCATGTGTGTCGCGTTATAGCGCCGATAGTTCATGGAATTCAAAACATAAGCCGAATCGTGCATCATGTAAGCTCATATCTGCGTGCATCTGCCGCGTCATGTGGACAAAACAAATTATGTAACAGTTACGCTCACGAGTGGACGACCAGTGGACTTGAGTGGTTTAATGTGAAAGTGACTCAAATTCATGAGTCAAAACAGCGAGCGAACAGTGTAGCCATCAAATGGATCGACCGGATATTACAGCGGAAATCTTCTTAGGACTGTGTTACCTTAATTTATTGTTAGCATCCACTCAGTCCCTTCGTATTGAACCATATACATAATAAACATTTCAGCATAGCTTGCAGTGTCACAGGAGAGGGAGCAGTCTGTGCGGGATTCCGCAGGTACACTGAAGAGGCAAAGAAACTGGTACACCTGCCTAAAATCGTGTAGGGCCGCCGCGAGCACGCAGAAGCGCCGCAACAGGACGTGGCATGGACTAGACTAATGTCTGAAGTAGTGCTGGAGGGAATCGACTTCATGAATCCTCCAGGGCTGTCCACAAATCCGTAGGAGTACGAGCGGTGGAGATCTCTTCTGGACAGCAAATTGCAAGGCAGCCAAGATAGGCTCAATAACGTTCATGTGTGGGGAGTCTGGTGGCCAGCGGGAGTGTTTAAACTCAGATGAGTGTTCTTGGAGCCACTCTGTAGCAATTCTGGACATGTGGGGTGTCGCATTGTCCTGCTGGAACTGCCAAAGTCAGCCGGAATGCACAATGGACACGAATGGATGCAGGTGATCAGCTTACGTACGTGTCATCTGTCAGAGCAGTATCTAGACGTATCAGGGGTCCCATATCGCCCCGACTGCACCCGCTCCACACCATCACAGAGCCTCCACCAGCTTGAACAGTCCCCTGCTGACATGCAGGGTCCATGGAATCATGAGGTTGCCTCCATACCCGTACACGCCCATCCGCTCGATACAATTTGAAACCAGGCTAGTGCTACCAGGCAACATGTTTCCAGTCATCAACTGTCCAATGTCAGTGTTGACGGGCTCAAGCGGGACGTAAAGCTTTGTGTCGTGCAGTCATCGAGATACAAGAGTGGGCCTTCTGTTCCGATAACCCGTATCGATGATGTTTCGTTGAATGGTTCGCACTCTGACACTTGTTGATGGCCTAGCATTGAAATTTGCAGCAATTTGCGGAAGGGTTGTACTTCTGTCACGTTGAACGATTCTCTTCCGTCGTCGTTGGTGCCATTCTTGCAGGCTCTTTTTCCGGCCGCAGCGATGTCGGAGATTTGATGTTTTAGCGGATTCCTGATATTCACGGTACACTCGTGAAATGGTCGTACGGGAAAATTCCCACTTCATCGCTACCTCGGAGATGCTGTGTCCCATCGCTCGTGAGCCGACTATAACGCCACGCTCAAACTCACTTAAATCTTGAAAACTTACGATTGTAGCAGCAGTAACCGATCTAAGAATTGGGCTAGACACTTGTTGTCTTATATAAACGTTGCCGACCGCATCGCCGTCTTTTGCTTGTTTACATAACTGCGTATTTGAATACGCATACCTATACCCGTTTCTTTGACGCTTCAGTGTAGATTGGAAATGTGCAAGGTCGTGAAACATAAACGCTCTTCCCGACGTAGAACCGACATATATTCCAGTCCAGCCGTTTTCACCCCTTACTGCACGCCAAGAAAATTCAGATTCTTTCCTCATTTGGTGGCCTCTTGTGGAGTATTTCTGCACAATATGAGAGCCCCACGAGTTATGTTCTACAGAGGAAATCGAATTGGTTAAAAAATGGCAGCGTACTGTATTATCGCGTAATATGGGGGTATAGTGTCGCAGATCTGATAAGCGAATTGGGGTGACAAGCCATTCAAACAAAGGCTCTCAAATGGCTCTGAGCTCTATGGGAATTAACATCTATGGTCATCAGTCCCCAAGAACTTAGAACTACTTAAACCTAACTAACCTAAGGACAGCACACAACACCCAGTCATCACGAGGCAGAGAAAATCCCTGACCCCGCCGGGAATTGAACCCGGGAACCTGGGCGCGGGATGCGAGAGCGCTACCGCACGACCACGAGCTGCGGACTCAAACAAAGACGTTTTTCGTTGTAGCGAGATCTTTGCATGAAATTTCGATCACCTATGTTCCCCTCCGAATGCGAAAACAAATTAGAGTTTGCACGGAAAGAGGGTGTGCTATTCGAGAATCCGCATGCCTATTTCAGTTTCCTTGCCGCTTTAGTGTAGTAGGTGCTCAAAATTCCTGCCTCCGGCGTCCTAGCATGCCTAACATCTGCTTATAATTTAGTGCCACACTCGCTCAACGATTCCGAGAACGGTATGAATAACCTCACACGCTGAATGTAGCCTCGCCACTAGGTCTTCCGCTGCCTCCAACAGGGTTTTGTTCACAACGTTCCCACAGGAAGAAGTCCAGTGAGTTCAGGATAGGCGACCGAGGTGGCGAAATTACAGGGCCACCTCGACCAATCCAGCAACCCCCAAAAATCCATCCGATCTGGGCTCTAGCAGTTCAACTGAAGTGTATGGGTGCCCCACCGTGCTGGAACTACACGTGTAGACTAGAGATGGGGGATCCGCTCTTGAACTAATTCATAGAGTTGAATCTTTCAAAGGAGTGAACAATCAGTGATTCAGAAAAAAAGAACGGTAGCTCCAAATGTTTCCCACGGCAGAGAGAGAGAGAGAGAGAGAGAGACGGAGCATATCAGCAGCGCCTCTGCTGGTCACAGCACAGTGCACGTCACACAACACAGCCAGCGCCGGCCTTTGCCCTGCTTCTAACTTGGCTGCCTGCATTGTGCAGTGCCCCATTGGATTTTGTGTTTCACATATGCCGTGCCGTCTCTGTGCGTCGTCTGCCGCTTGCAGTGTCTGGCGCAGCTTAACTTCGCATCGCACTCTGTCGGCGATCGTTTCAGTCGCACGTCCTGCCCTCTGGGCAGTTGATGCGAGCAACAGGACAGAGAGCCACCTAGCGGATAACATAGGAACTACTTGCAACAAACTGCTCGCAAGGGAACGGACGATTTGTCTCGGAACTCGCCCGCTCAACGCTCAACGCTCACCCCACTGTCTCGACTCTAGCCAGAGCGTTGAGCAAAGCGACTCAGGTGTCACTCTGGTCTTTGCGGTCTCAGCTCACGCAGTAATACAGCTCGCGGCTCGACCTGCTCGACTCAGCGCCTCTGCGTCAGAGTTCGTCCCTACTGGATATTGTTCTTCGTAGTAATACCGCTATGTATATTACATTATTATGTTATGTATACATCAATTGTTTTTATTTTATTTTTATTTGTTTAAACTGATTAGATTAGGTTCCTGATGACTCCTCTTACTATAGGATTTTTATTATGGACACTCGAATTTAATTACGAGCGAACTGATAAACGTATCGCAAAATGTGATACACCAGTATTTTCCTTGTTTTATTCTGCGTAAGGCTATATGCAGCACTTTCGTTTTACAGTCAAATTTATATATTTTTTTCTTATTCTGTTACGGATTTTGCGATTTTAGGCGTCTTCGGAAGGAAACGTTCACTTTAAAAATATATGGCTTGCGATGTATTTGTATGAGGTTAATGAAATTTTAATACATTATAGCCAAATATATTGTTAATGTAAATCTCAAGTTACAACATTTTCCGATCACCCAGAAAACCACGATAGTGCAAAATAAATCAATAATCAAAAACTTTGTCATATCGTGGAAATTTCAATAAACAATACAAAATTCTTACTCATTATCTGTGTTACTTCAAAATAGGATCAAATAAGATCAAAATACAGGTATAGTACTGGAATAAACCAAGTTTAAAGGGCAATGTGCCTTCCATTTATTTTCTATTGTAAATGAGTGGTGAGTCATGAAAAAGAGCTAATTCATTTCAGGGAGTGAACAGTTCTGATCCAATCTCGGAAAAGAACAGTTTTGCCCATCTCTAGTGTAGACGGACTGCAAGTGGAATGTCCTGCGGTAACTCCGACAGCACTTCCCAGATAAACGTGGTGTAGCTGTCGCCTGTGACTCGAGGAGGAAGAATGTAGGTGCCAGTCAAGCAATCGTGGACCATGCCAGCCCCTACACTGATGGTGAATTTTTCCTGATGGCCTCGTTCGTGGGCAACATGGCAATTGTAGTCGTTGAACACACCTTCACGGATGAAGGCTGCCTTGTCTCTAGACAACACACACGCAGCGTGAATCTGCTACCTGCAGAAAGCACTGCCCGAACTCCACGTGCTGAGCAAATTCGAGGGTTGGCGGCGCCTATGTTGTCTGACGATGGAATGGATGCGTTCTCTCCTCACGCAGCACCGGCCAAACCGCTGAGTGGGAGCTTTGCATTGCGTGTGCCACAGCGCGAGTGCTTGCAGATGCGTCTGCAACAAACCTCTCTAGTACACTGAAGCGCCAAAGAAACTGTTATAGGCATGCGTATTCAAATACAGAGATTTGTAAACAGGCAGAATACGGCCTATATAAGACAACAAGTGTCTGGGGCAGTTATTAGATCGGTTAATGCTGCTACAATGGCGGGGTATCAAGATTTGAGTGAGTTTGAGCGTGGTGTTATAGCCGGCGCATCTCCGAGGTAGAGATGAAGTGTGGGCTTTCCCGTTCGACCATTTCATGAGTGTACCATGAATATTAGGAATCCGCTAAAACATCAAGTCTCTGACATCGCTGCTCCTGGAAAAGGTCCTGCAAGGACGGGACCAACGACGACTGAAGAGAATCGTTCAACATGACAGAAGTGCAACCCTTCCGCAAATTGCTGCAGATTTCAATGCTGGGTCATCAACAAGTGTCAGCGTTCGAACCATTCAACGAAACATCATCCATATGGGCTTTCGGAATTGAAGGGCCACTCGTGTATCTTGATGACTGCACGACACAAAGCCTCACGCCTCGCCTGGGCCCATCAACACAGACAATGGACTGTTGATGACTGGAAACATGTTGCCTGGTTGGACGAGTCTCGTTTCAAATTGTATCAGCAGATGGATGTGTACGGGTGTGGAGACAACCTCATGAAGAGACTTAAGTCATCAAACATATGAAGGGCTTATTTCAATAGTAGTACAAATCCATTACCTCCTTTTCTATAATGCTTCTGAAATTAATGATCCAAACAAACATAAAGAAAGTTTCATCTCTAGCAAGATGCCATATGGATGAATATTTCTGGTATATCAACTGCAGATTTTTCAGCGCTCATTTTACTTTCAGATTCTGTATCTCAGAATGAACAAAAATGGACTTGTACCACTATTGGGTCGACAGAAGCGTCCGATCCAACGCGTCGGCTTTGACCCGTGACGTAAGGGTGTTGTCGTGTGTGACGTCATGACGGCGCGGAGTTTGGTTTGAGTGTGACTGTCTCCAGTTCTGTTTTATCTTATTTTATTTACTTTTCTGATCTGTTCATTCTATCTCGTGAGATTTTTTAAAAATTTAAAAACACTTATTACTTATTTTAATTATCTGTTTCCTCGAATTTCTGTTTTAGTTTATTATATTCATCTTTCTGATCTGTTCGTTCTATCCCGTGAGATTTTTTTTTTAGAAAGACAAAAAACACTAATCAGCTACTGAAGCATCTTTATCTTCTATGGGTTGCAGGGGTTACGACCCCTGGGGAGGTGGGTGGGCATTCATGCATGGCTGTCTTCACTTACACGTTGTAGCTACACAAGGCGTCTAAATTTGTTTATATTTAGTTTGCCCCCCGCCCAAAACACCCCATTTCCCGCGCTTGTCCCGTTAGTGTCATTAGGCTTCTTGTGGAAAGTGTGTGTGTTTGTTTTTGTTTCCGCCATATTTGTGACGTCATGGGTCAAAGCAGACGGGTGGGATCGGACGCTTCCGTATTTCCCCACTATTGAAATAAGCCCTTCATATACTGTATTGTCCTTCACTGTTAACAACGCTGGGGTAACTTTTCGATACCATGACTGTAGAGCTCCCGTGCTTTTGAGGCGACGGCATCGCCGAGCCATGTTTGGGGCGCATTTTCATCTAGAAAGGAAGTTCCTTGAATGTTGTTCGATAGATTGCGGAAAAGGTGAAAATTTAAGGGCACTTGATCCGGATAGTAAGGTGGGTGCGGCATGACTCTCCAGCTCAACTGCTGTATAGTGTTTTTTTTTTTTCAGTCTAGCGCAATGTGGTGGGCATTATTGTGGAGTAGTATCATATCAGGCAGTTTTCCTGGTTGTTGTTCTTGGATTACGTCTGCAAGACATCTCAATTGTTATCAATAAAAGTCAGCAGTGTTGGTTACACTCAGGGAAGCAATTCGTAGTAGATCACACTGTTGCGTGCACGCAGGTCTTTGTATGCAGAGCTGATTTTCTTTTTTTTTTATGTTATCATGAAGACACCATTTCTCGTCACCAGTTACGATACAGGATAGGAATGGTTGGTGCTGGTCACGAGCCAATTGATGACCGAGCACAGATGCACATGCGTTTTGTGGTTTTGGATTAGAGCATGCGGCACCCATACACCCGACTTTTGAACCTTCTCTATTGAGTGCAGATGTCACACGATTGTGTAATGATCTCCGCTCATCACATTTGCCAGTTCTGCTGTACACTGATGTGGATCATCGTGGTTTATTGCATTTAACCGATCTTCATCAAACTCTGAAGGTCTTCTTGAAAGTGGAGAGTCACTAATATCAAAAACGATTCTTCTTAAAACGAGAAAACCAACTTCTTGCAATGCTCTGTCCAATGACATTAGCCCCATACGCAGGGCAAATATTTCTGTCTGCCTCCGCTGCTGTCACTCCTTTGTCGAACTCAAACAGAAGAATATGTAGGAATTATTACGATTTCTGCACCTGGCACTCCATTTTCTAGCGCCCACAGCTCCACTCACTTTCTCCAGATGACAAATGACAATATGTAAACTCATATAGCAACAGTGAACTACAAATAAAAAAATGACAATCGATAAATAAACCCATAGCAACCGAAATACCAGCATGCAAAACAAAAACACTACGAAATTACGCACCAACCTAATATATGCACTTATATGCGTTACACCCAGTATATACAGGGTGTTTCAAAAATGACCGGTATATTTGAAACGGCAATAAAAACTAAACGAGCGGCGATAGAAATACACCGTTTGTTGCAATATGCTTGGGACAACAGTACATTTTCAGGCAGACAAACTTTCGAAATTACAGTAGTTACAATTTTCAATAACAGATGGCGCTGCGGTCTGGGAAACTCTATAGTACGATATTTTCCACATATCCACCATGCGTAGCAATAATATGGCGTAGTCTCTGAATGAATGTACCCGAAACCTTTGACAACGTGTCTGGCGGAATGGCTTCACATGCAGATGAGATGTACTGCTTCAGCTGTTCAATTGTTTCTGGATTCTGGCGGTACACCTGGTCTTTCAAGTGTCCCCACAGAAAGAAGTCACAGGGGTTCATGTCTGGCGAATAGGGAGGCCAATCCACGCCGCCTCCTGTATGTTTCGGATAGCCCAAAGCAATCACACGATCATCGAAATATTCATTCAGGAAATTAAAGACGTCGGCCGTGCGATGTGGCCGGGCACCATCTTGCATAAACCACGAGGTGTTCGCAGTGTCGTCTAAGGCAGTTTGTACCGCCACAAATTCACGAAGAATGTCCAGATAGCGTGATGCAGTAATCGTTTCGGATCTGAAAAATGGGCCAGTGATTCCTTTGGAAGAAATGGCGGCCCAGACCAGTACTTTTTGAGGATGCAGGGACGATGGGACTGCAACATGGGGCTTTTCGGTTCCCCATATGCGCCAGTTCTGTTTATTGACGAAGCCGTCCAGGTAAAAATAAGCTTCGTCAGTAAACCAAATGCTGCCCACATGAATATCGCCGTCATCAATCCTGTGCACTATATCGTTAGCGAATGTCTCTCGTGCAGCAAAGGTAGCGGCGCTGAGGGGTCGCCGCGTTTGAATTTTGTATGGATAGAGGTGTAACCTCTGGCGCATGAGACGATACGTGGACGTTGGCGTCATTTGGACCGCAGCTGCAACACGGCGAACGGAAACCCGAGGCCGCTGTTGGATCACCTGCTGCACTAGCTGCGCGTTGCCCTCTGTGGTTGCCGTACGCGGTCGCCCTACCTTTCCAGCACGTTCATCCGTCACGTTCCCAGTCCGCTGAAGTTTTTCAAACAGATCCTTTATTGTATCGCTTTTCGGTCCTTTGGTTACATTAAACCTCCGTTGAAAACTTCGTCTTGTTGCAACAACACTGTGTTCTAGGCGGTGGAATTCCAACACCAGAAAAATCCTCTGTTCTAAGGAATAAACCATGTTGTCTACAGCACACTTGCACGTTGTGAACAGCACACGCTTACAGCAGAAAGACGACGTACAAAATGGCGCACCCACAGACTGCGTTGTCTTCTATATCTTTCACATCACTTGCAGGGCCATCTGTTGTTGAAAATTGTAACTACTGTAATTTCGAAAGTTTGTCCGCCTGAAAATGCACTGTTGTCCCAAGCATATTGCAACAAACGGTGTATTTCTATCGCTGCTCGTTTAGTTTTTATTGCCGTTTCAAATATACTGGTCATTTCTGAAACACCCTGTAGATACAATGTTCATGTTACTGGTAGCACGACCAGCAAGTCACTTTGACCGAGAAACGAAGCAACCTGACTTCCTTGGTCTCACCACTACTCCCACACCAGCAAATGTAACAACTTACAGAATGATCATTTGCTGTTTAGGAGATTGTATCCTGCACATATAATTGAGTGTGTCTTACCACAGAGAGGCTCCGTAATACAACTCTGTTTCTCTCAGGCGATAGTTTCGTCTGCACTCATTTTTTAATCTCTCAATTTATGGACTTCATCGTTTAAGCAGAAGACTAGGCATCACTTTTATTTCACTACAAATTAGTATATTTGTTCTGTTTTTCACTTTAATTTCCCCCCTAATCTAAAGGAACTGAGACAGTTTCCAGTTACTGTGACGTGGTAGTGTGATCTGTCACCAGCTGCAAGAATATTCGTATACTATAAGTGCAAACTAAATTGACGCCCGGCGTGATGGCTCGTGGGAATGACTGTAAATGGGGAATGTCCTGCCATCGCCGAGTGACAACTTAGTTTGCGCGTGTTGTTGTTGTGGTCTTCAGTCCTGAAACTGGTTTGAGCAGCTCTCCATGCTACTCTATCCTGTGCAAGCTTCTTCATCTCCCAGTACCTACTGCAACCTACATCCTTCTGAATCTGCTTAGTGTATTCATCTCTTGGTCTCCCTCTACGATTTTTACCCTCCACGCTGCCCTCCAATACTAATTTGGTGATCCCTTGATGCCTCAGAACATGTCCTACCAACCGATCCCTTCTTCTGGTCAAGTTGTGCCACAAACTCCTCTTCTCCCCAATTCTATTCAATACTTCCTCATTAGTTATGTGATCTACCCATCTAATCTTCAGCATTCTTCTGTAGCACCACATTTCGAAAGCTTCTATTCTCTTCTCGTCCAAACTATTTATCGTCCATGTTTCACTTCCATACATGGCTACACTCCATACAAATACTTTCAAAAACGACTTCCTGACACTTAAATCTATACTCGATGTTAACAAATTTCTCTTCTTCAGAAACGCTTTCCTTGCCATTTCCAGTCCTCATTTTATATCCTCTCTACTTCGACCATCATTAGTTATTTTGCTCCCCAAATAGCAAAACTCCTTTACTACTTGAAGTGTCTCATTTCCTAATCTAATTCCCTCAGCATCACCCGACTCAATTCGACTACATTCCATTATCCTCGTTTTGCTTTTGTTGATGCTTATCTTATACCCTCCTTTCAAGACACTGTCCATTCCGTTCAACTGCTCTTCCAAGTCCTTTGCTGTCTCTGACAGAATTACAATGTCATCGGCGAACCTCAAGGTTTTTATTTCTTCTCCATGGATTTTAATACCTACTCCGAATTTTTCTTTTGTTTCCTTTACTGCTTGCTCAATATACAGATTGAATAAAATCGGGGATAGGCTACAACCCTGTCTCACTCCCTTCCCAACCACTGCTTCCCTTTGATGTCCCTCGACTCTTATAACTGCCATCTGGTTTCTGTACAAATTGTAAATAACCTTTCGCTCCCTGTATTTTACCCCAGCCACCTTCAGAATTTGAAAGAGAGTATTCCAGTAAAGATTGTCAAAAGCTTTCTCCAAGTCTACAAATGCTAGAAACGTAGGTTTGCCTTTCCTTAATCTATCTTCTAAGATAAGTCGTAAGGTCAGTATTGTCTCACGTATTGCGCATGTAGTAGTTTCAATTATCACACAAAAAATTAAGTTGTACCATTAATTTTTCGTTTGTTTGCAGGTAAGTTATATGCATGCAGTGCCAGTGCACATTGAAATAGTCGCGACACACAACCGCAGCACGTTGCTAGGAGGAAGACAAACGAAAACGACACAGCTCATCTCCCGTTTAACAACGAATGATTTAAAATCCGGACCGGGAGGGGTCACGTGGTGTCCTTCGCCCCCTACTTTGGAGACGCGTTATTGGATTTCATCATGTTTTGTTGGTTCTCTATTACTCTAATAACAGTGTGCCGTTTCAAGGGCAAAGGCACATTGAAGATTTAACTCAAACGTCACTCTTTGTACGATTTGTTATAATTAAATGTCAGTTAACGATAAATGGGCGGTTAAAAGGGTTTCGGAGAGCCTAAGATAAACGATACTAATGCTCAGAGATGTATGTGATCACAGTGGTCCTGTGGTTAGAGATGTGTGTTCATGGATTCGAAGGAAGCATGTTTGCATCCTGCTACATGTTAATGCCTTTTTTCCATCTTCTCATTAGTAACAGGTTCTGGTTCTTTCTTAATCATGTACCGATCCGCAATAAACGATGTCATTTAGATATAAGAGTGCGCTCTGCCGGGAACGAGTTTCTTCGATTTTTTGAGTTCAGTCTAAGTAAAACTCCTGGTAGTGAAACAACCAGCAATGTTATCCGTATTCTTGATAGTCACAAATATTTGGCCCTTTTTTCCGTGGCGATTACCGATGGTGTTACAAACGAACCTAAGTGGGCAGCGAAAGAAATAAGTAGCAAGGACATTTACATTCTAGCTTGCAACAAATATTTAGCTGCGATCGAATCTACATCTTCATGCACACTCTGCAAACGACCGTACGGTGCGTGGCGGAGGGTACGTTGTCCCACTACTAGTTTCACTCGCAAATAGAGCGAGGGAAAAACAACTGTGTAAAAGTCTTCGTATGAGTCCATATTTCTCACATCGAATCTTCATGGTCCTTAGCGAAATGTACGGTGGTGACTGCAGAATCATTCTGCAGTCGGCCTCAAATGTCGGCTCTCTAAATTTGCGCAGTAGTGCCTTGCGGAAAGAGCATCATCGTCTTCCCTCCAGCGATTCGCACTTGAGTTCACGAAGCATCTCCGAAATACTTGCATGCTGACCGAAGCTACCGGTAACAAATCTAGGAGCCCGCCTCTGAGTTACTGCGATGTCTTTCTTTAATCCGACCTGGTGAGGATCCCCAGCATTCGAACAGTACTCAAGAATGAGTCGCACTAGCTTTGTATACGCCGTCTCCTTTATGGATGAACTACACTTTTCCAAAATCCTCCCAATCAAACTAAGTTGACTATTCCCCTTCCGTATTACCAATCTGATGTGCTCATTCCATTTCTTACCGCTTTGCAACGTTACGCCAAGATACTGAATCGAAGTGACTGCCTCAAAGTGCGCCCTACTAATGCTGTATTCGAACGTTACAGGACTGTTCTTCCTACTCATTTTTACTTAAAGTTTTCTACATTTAGAGCAAGCTGTTATTCGTCGCACCAACTAGAAATTTTGTCAACGTGACCTTGTACATTCCTACAGTCACTGAACGACAACACTTTCCCGTGCACCGCAGTTTCATCAGCAAACAGACGTCAATTGCTGCTCCCCCTGCCCGTCAGGTAATTTATGTATACAGAGAACAAAAGCGGTTCAGTCACGCTCCCCTGGAACACTCCTGACGGTATCCTTGTTTCTGATGAATACTCGCCGTCGAGGAAAGCCGTACTGGATTCTGTTATTTAAAAAGTATTGTAGCCAACCACATATCTAGGAACCTCAACTATATGCTCGGATCTTCGTCAACAGTCAACAGTCTGGAATGGAGCATCGTGTCAAATGCTTTCCGAAAATCTGGCAATACGGAATTTGCCTGTTTCCCTCCATCTATAGTTCGTCGGATATCATGTGAGAAACGGGAAAGCTGACTTTCGCAGAAGCGATGCTTTCTAAATACGTGCTGATTTGTGGACAGACGCGTTTCTGTCTCGAGGAAGGTATCGTTAACAATGCTTTCGTAAATTCGGGGGTCGAGACAAAGATCGTGCAACACAGCGAGCGAAGGACGTCACGTGACCCAAACGCCAGCCAAATGCCGAACGTCAGTTGTAGCTTCTGAATTTTAGTGGCCTCTGCCATTTCGATTTGGGTCTTCTAGCGACGTGCTGCGGTTGTGTGGCGCGACTATTTCAGTGGGTACCAGGACTGCATACATGTAACATTACCTGCAAACGAACAAAAAATTAATTATGTAACTTAATTCCTTCTGTACAGGGTGTTACAAAAAGGTATGGCCAAACTTTCAGGAAACATTCTTCACACACAAAGAAAGAAAATATGTTATGTGGACGTGTGTCCGAAAACGCTTACTTTCCATGTTAGAGCTCATTTTATTACTTCTCTTCAAATCACATTAATCATGGAATGGAAACACACAGCAACAGAGCGTATCAGCGTGACTTCACTTTGTTACAGGAAATGTTCAAATTGTCCTCCGTTAGCGAGGATACATGCATCCACTCTCCGTCGCATGGAATCCCTGATGCGCTGATGCAGCCCTGGAGGATGGCGTATTGTATCACAGCCGTCCACAATACGAGCACGAACAGTCTCTACATTTGGTACCGCAGTTGCGTAGACAAGAGCTTTCAAATGCCCCCATAAATGAAAGTCAAGAGGGTTGAGGTCAGGAGAGCGTGGAGGCCATGGAATTGGTCCGCCTTTACCAATCCATCGGTCACCGAATCTGTTGTTGAGAAGCGTACGAACACTTCGACTGAAATGTGCAGGAGCTCCATCGTGCATGAACCACATCTTGTGTCGTACTTGTAAAGGCACATGTTCTAGCAGCACAGGTAGAGTACCCCGTATGAAATCATGATAACGTGCTCCATTGAGCGTAGGTGGAAGAACACGGGGCGCAATCGAGATATCACCAACAATGCCTGCCCAAACGTTCACAGAAAATATGTGTTGATGACGTGATTGCACAATTGCGTGCGGATTCTCGTCAGCCCACACATGTTGAATGTGAAAATTTACAATTTGATCACGTTTGAATGCAGCCTCATCCGTAAAGAGCACATTTGCACTGAAACGAGGATTGACACATTGTTGGATGAACCATTCGCAGAAGTGTACCCGTGGAGGCCAATCAGCTGCTGATAGTGCCTGCACGCGCTGTACATGGTACGGAAACAACTGGTTCTCCCGTAGCACTCTCCATACAGTGACGTGGTCAACGTTACCTTGTACAGCAGCAACTTCTCTGACGCTGACATTAGGGTTATCGTCAAGTGCACGAAGAATTGCCTCGTCCATTGCAGGTGTCCTCGTCGTTCTAGGTCTTCCCCAGTCGCGAGTCATAGGCTGGAGTGTTCCGTGCTCCTTAAGACGCCGATCAGTTGCTTCGAACGTCTTCCTGTCGGGACACCTTCGTTCTGGAAATCTGTCTCGATACGAGTACAAACGTACCGCACCACGGCTATTGCCCCGTGCTAATCCGTACATCAAATGGGCATCTGCCAACTCCGCATTTATAAACATTGCACTGACTGCAAAACCACGTTCGCGATGAACACTAACCTGTTGATGCTACGTACTGATGTGCTTGATGCTAGTACTGTAGAGCAATGAGTGGCATGTCAACATAAGCACCGAAGTCAACATTACCTTCCTTCAATTGGGCCAACTGGCGGTGAATCGAGGAAGTACAGTACATACTGACGAAACTAAAATGAGCTCTAACACGGAAATTAATCGTTTCCGGACACTTGTCCACATAACAGCTTTTCTTTATTTGTGCGTGAGGAATGTTTCCTGAAAGTTTGGTCGTACCTTTTTGTAACACCCTGTATAGAATTTTTTTCATTCGTCGGATGTACCACTTACGTGAAAAGGCGCCGGTGACTGGTATGGACACCAAGCTCAACAAAAAAATAAAAAGTGATGAGGCAGAGTGATGTGTCCCCTGCGTCACTGACTTGACAAGTGTAAGCCAAAGCGAATGATAGCTGTGATCAAGGTTCGTGGAGTAGTTCTCTGCCAATAGACGAAGGGTACTTTTTTCCGCCTTACGTTTATTAGCACCTACTAACCGAGAAAGCAACCAGTTTGTTTAAGCCACATAATAAAACACGCGCTAATACTTGTACCATCATCATGGATGCTTTGTCTGATCGGGTTAATGTAGCCAGTGCATGCTGTAACAGAAGTTTATGTGACAAGGTTATACCTGCCGTAGAGAGCACAACCAGTTCTGCAGCCGCATAAACACGTTATACGGAGCTGCATCCAGTTGCTCGCAGCATGCCGTAATTGCCAACTTGAAGTAGTAAATATCCTGTTATAAAGTGTCACGTTCTTGAGACCTTCAATTTTAAATCGCTGTGTAACTTCATTTCACTTGTTTGCATATTTATCAGGACAGGACTCTTGAAAGGAAAACTCCTGCAAAAGTTCCGTAACTCAGTGTAATGAAGAGATAAATAAATTCCTTAAGAATGCCAATGTTCAGCTCGTGGTCTTACCAGTAAACGCTTTCTCCTTTATACCACCTGCTTCTTTAAGCTTTCTGGGATACTAAAACGTAAGAAATATTCCGTATGACGTTTACTTGCTTCACTTTCGCCGGTACTCCGGACCTCACACGGATTGCAACATGTATTCAAGTAAACGCATTCTGTCGAGAGGTTTAGAAATTTAACGCATTTCGCATACTTTAAAAAAGGCGACTTTACGACAGTAATCTGCATCCTTACACTGCGTTAGATTTATTCACATCTAGTCTAAGTAAAATTTATCCTGGATGACTCACTCACAGACACAAAAGCAATTTGCAGTGTTTTCCAGGAAGAGTGATAGGAGCACTCCTGTTCGCATCATACATGAATGACTTCGTGAGTGGTGTTAGTTTAAATGTTGAATTTAAGGCAGTGTTTACTAGCAAGTGTTATCTGATAAAAACTGCAAAACATTTCATGCATTTTCACTGACTATGAGTCTAGCACGAAGATTGTTATAATTAACCCTTTTAGAAAGTCAGAAAAAGAAGAAAATGTCTCTAATGCTTTCAAGTAAATGTAAAGTACCTCTCTGCAAATGAGATTTTCCTTAGTCCTGAAACAAAAGGGAAACAGTACTTCAGTCCTGTGCAACATGCATATCAATAACAATGATGAAGTAGCACATGGACAGGAATTAGTGAGGAGGCCAGAATATTCCAAAATTTTGGATGTACAGACGGATGAAAATTTGCTCTGGAAGAAACTTACTATTGCAATTATTAAACAACCAAGTTGACCTCTTTGCTCTCGGGAACATCTTGACATGTTCTGCATATTGCCACTCATTAATTTCTCAGCCTATGGCGTAATAATTCAGGGTAATTTATCTTTCTGAAAGAAACTATTAACGGAATAAAAGCGAAAAGTGAGAATAATGTGTAGAGCATTATCTACGTATTGGGCATGCTAATCACATGTTAAGAATTAATTAAAATTTTCTTTAGCGTTTGAAAGCAATAGCTACAACAGTCGAAGAAATTAGTCAACTTGATTATGTATCACTGAAACTGGCGGTGACTCAGAAAGAAGTTTAACATCCAACCCTAAAATGTCTGTTCACTTGCCTGGTAACAAATTAAAATTTTAATCTAACCCGAAATCGGTACTTCTAGTCAGTTCTTTCTCCATCTTAGATGGATTTATATTTAAAAACTTGTAGCATGTGTAATACACAAGGCTAAGATATTTACTGTTGTTGTTAAATTCAAGCGTATTTCAGTAGAAACATCTGATATGAGAGCCTAATACGTTCGGTTTTACACACAAACATTTCATGTGTCGTTGTTGCTGTTGTTGTTAGTCTGCTACTGGCTTGATGCAGCCTTCCAAAAAATGGCTCTGAGCACTATGGAACTTAACAGCTGTGGTCATCAGTCCCCTAGAACTTAGAATTACTTAAACCTAACTAACCTAAGGACATCACACACATCCATGCCCGAGGCAGGATTCGAACCTGCGACCGTAGCAGTCGCACGGTTCCGGACTGCGCGTCTAGAACCGCGAGACCACCGCGGCCGGCGATGCAGCCTTCCAAGCTATTCTATTTTAAACAAATCTTTTCTTCCAATTACGTAGACTTCCACGGCCAGAGCCAGTAAAATAAATGTTTTCTGGGCATGGTATTGCGTCATATTGTAAATTACTATTGTTGGTTTAAACCAATGATTCGGCGACAGCGTAGCCTTCTTATGGGTCTTTCCATATCTGCAAAATTACGGAATCATACATCCGTTTGAACCTACCAGCTCTATTCAAGCTTTTGTGTCCCTCTCGAATTTGCATTCCCTGCAGATTAACTGTTCCGTGAAGCCTACAGATTTTCCTGTAAACCTATTCTGTGCGCAGGCAGCGAATAAGAAACTTGATCTAAACCTGTTTGAGAGAAACAATGTAAATGATACATGGAATTAACAATTTTGGGCTTGGAGACTTTTCCATTCGAAGCGTAATCTACCCGTTTAGTAGGAGGTCCAAGAGCAAAACATGACCTTTCTTCGTCCTTTTGGCTTGGTGTATGGTATTGTAAAAACGAATGGTAAAAAAAAAATTAAAAAAAAACTCATTGCCGAATACGTTAAGTATAGCAAGAAACTGCTGCGACTGTGTTCGTAAAATGTACGATCTTTGAAGTCAACATATACACTTAGCAGGATTGTACATCCACAATAATTAATGTTTTATGTATTACCTTTCAACGTAATCAATTCAATGCTTATTCAGTTCTCAACATGTTTAATCCATACTTCCATACTAATACCAGTGTTACTAATTGCGAAAATAACTCACATTTTTCTGACTTTACCGCTGAACCGATTCGTACGGTAATTGGTATAGAGAGGCTGCTCTAGAAAGTTGTATCTTTTTGAGTATCATTAACATTTTAAAATACGGTGTACGCGAGTGGCACGCTGAGGACGCTGGCGCAATGTTTGGTGACTCTTAGTGCCTATAGAGTATTCCGTGACAGTGCAAATCCAATGTTACCGTGAGCGCGTTGTTTGTGATATTGAGTTCTTACATCATCTAGCATAGGTGGAGAGTTTTCGTGGAGGTAACAACAATAAAATCGGATGGTAAGCCCGGGAACCATATTTAAAACTACTGCTATAAACCTCGCAAACGCAAGTCTTGATTTAGTGCAGCGTTCTAAGAGAGCTCTAGCTGCGAAAGTTACTGGAATCCAACAAACCTCAGAGCAATCTCATGTCCGCCGAAATTCGGATGCAGAATATCAGGCGGAGTCGTACCTTTACATGTGGAAGGTGAGAGGCGTTTGGCGAGCCTGCATTTGATAATGATCTATTAACTGACTATGTTAATCATAAATAAATAATCTTAGGGGCATGGATCAAAAATATAGGCACTATAACGCGTTAAAACGGAAGGGAGAAACGGTTGGTTGTGTTGGTCTGGTGGCAAACTCTCACATCCAGTACTACGTGAGCCAGAGAAACCGATAAAAACTCTACTTCTGCACGAATGCAATGAATCATGGCATTTTTTAAATATAAATAGAAAATGTGATATATGATTTCAGGTTCGATAACAGCAAAATAATAGAAACAAATTCATTGTTACCTACATACCGGCACTGCATAGTTTTTTTAATATATACGTCTTTACATCACTAACATCTCGTAAAATGACTAGCTTGCTTAGTCACCATAACTCATCATAACAAAACTACAGATGTACGAGCGACGCAACGGGTAAGAGTTACATATAAATGACTTGCTACTGTTAGCGTATTTTTTTTTTAAAAAAAAGCTCTTCTTATTGTGACTGTAGCTGTGATGCTCTTCTAATGTGTAAAAAGGGTTTTGTAGAAGGAATTTCTTAAGCTGAAACTTCAGCTTCACTGCGGGAAAAGTGATATCTATACTTGGCAGTATATTGGTTAGTTTTAATCCTGCAGATTGTGGGCAGTTTTCATAGAGTCCTGTTCTGTGCCAGTTGACGTACAGTTTTTCTTTGTTTCCAGTATTTTACAGTCAGAAAGTATGCTGGGGTGCAGACTTGTAAAGATAAATATAGCTTTTAGAATATACATGTTTATTATGGTCAGTATAACAGTTCTTCATTCCCTGTCTTGAGCTCCACATATGATACTTATAGCCCTTTTTGGAAGAATCAGTAACTTGTTAAGATTTGCTTTGGCTGTTGCTTTCGAAATATCGATGCCATAGTTCACATTTGGAGGATAAAATAGTATGCTATGCAGCCTTTAGGACAACAGTGTCTTTGCAGAACTTGCTTAACATATTTTTTGCACATATATTCTAGGATAGTTAATGTGTGATAAAGTCGTTACGCACGTCTTATTTCAGATTACTTTGAATGGTTTTGCCTACATTATCTACATCAATACTGCGCAAGCCACCTGACCGCGTTTGGCGGAACTTACTTTTTGTACCACTAACTGATTCCCAGTAACCAGTTCCACTCGCGAATGGCGTGTGGGAAGAATGGTTGTCGGTAAGCCTCCGAATTAGCTCTAATATGTCGAATTTATTGTCCAGAAATTTCAATATTAAGCCTTTCCGTGATGCCCAACGCCTCTCTTGTTGCGTCTGCCAGTGACGTTTGTTGATTATGTCTATAACGCCCTCGTGCCGACTCAAATGGTTCAAATGGCTCTGAGCACTATGGGACTTAATTTCTGAGGTCATCAGTCCCCTAGACCTTAGAACTACTTAAACCTAACTAACCTAAGGACATCACACACATCCATGCGCGAGGCAGGATTCGAACCTGCGACCGTAGCTATCGCGCGGTTCTAGACTGAAGCGCCTAGAACCGCTCGGCCACTTAGGCCGGCTCGTGCCCTCTAAACGATACCATGACGAAGCATGCCCCTCTTCATTTGGATCTTCGGCGTCTCTTCTGTCAATCCAAAGAATTTTACACTAAACTCTTTTTTACCATTTAACTACCAGTGCACAGATTTACTTCATCATTGAGTCTTCAGCTCCATGAGCATGTCTTCATAGGTTTTACATTTAGGTGGCTTTACTTAAATTACTGAACTCTGTAATTTGTCACATTACTGCAATGTGTCTGTAATTCATTAAACGATTCGTTTTTACACACGATTGATTAATTATCTGCACACAGAAGTACTCTGGCGTTTATAGAATTAATCGAATAGCGTTCACATAAGTCAAAATCAGAAGAGCGTCTAATACTCAGCCCTGAGATACACAAAGTTTTGTATTAGTGATTCTAGATTTGGGAACTGCACTATCAGTTCTAAGCAGTACAAGCTGTTTTCTGTGACACAACTAGGTCATAAACAATGCATCTTTTGACGATGACCCGTAGCTTACCAAGCAGAATAGTAACGTTCTTACAGTCAGAAGCTTCCTCATGGTGTTGGCATATACCTAAAGCATGTTCCTTGTTCTCAACGCAGTTTGTAATCTCTGAGCAACTGCTATGCTAGTTGATTTAACTTTTAGAAATCAATTCTGAATTTCGTACATTAGGTTGTGTCTGTTGAGAAATTATAATCCTAGACTGAAGAGCCTAAGAAACTGGTACACCTGCTTAATATCGTGTCGGGCCCTCGCGAACATGCAGATGTGTCGCAAAACGACGAGCCATGGACTCGACTAATGTCTGAAGTAGTGCTTGAGAGAATTGACACTATGAATCCCGCGGGGCTGAGCATAAATCCGTAAGAGTACGAGGCGATTGAGATCTCTTCTGCACATCACATTGCAAGGCACCTCAGATGTGCTCAATAATGTTAATGTCTGGGGAGTTTGGTGGCCAGCGGAAGTATTTAAACTCAGAAGAGTGTTCCTGAAGCCACTCTGTAGCAATTCTGGACGTGTGGGGCGTCGCATTGTTCTGCTGGAATTGCTCAAGTCCGTCGGTATGCACAATGGACATGAATGGATGTGGGTGATCAGACAGGATGCTTAGGTACGTTTCACCTGTCAGAGTCGTATCCAGACGTATCAAGGTCCCATATCATTCCAACTGCATACGCCCCAGCACCATTACAGAGCCTTTACCAGCATGAACAGTCCCTTGCTGACATGCAGGGTCCATGGATTCATGAGGTTGTCTCCATACCCGTACACGTCCATCCGCTCGATACAATTTGAAGCGAGACTCGTCCGTCCAGGCAGCATGTTTTCAGTCGTCAACAGTCCATTGACGGTGTTGACGGGCCCAAGCGAGGCGTAAGGCTGAAACGCCCCCTTTGAACAATTATACAAGACTGTGCTTAAACTGACATACAATATTTTTAGCGCAACGCAATCTGACTTTCAAAAATCCCTATAAAAGAATGGCCCTGACTAACATTAAACTATACCTTTCAGAAATCACTTACCTCACAAAAATCTTCATTACTCGAACTACTGCAATACAGCGAGCGCCACTACTGCCAGCTAAATAAAAGATTCAAACTATGGAAGGCACTAACTACTGATAGGGATAGTTAGCAAATGAAAGATATTAATAGAGAACAAACAATGTATTTACCTTAATATCATCAAAAGTCATAATATATATAGCAGTTCATGACAAATTACAAAACTCCGCCATCTCTCTCCCCACATCCACCAATGCTGGCGGCTCACCTCCAACTGCGCAACGCTACGCGCTGTTCACAGCCAGCTGCCTAACACTACAATGGCGAGTATTGCAACAATGCAAAGCAGCCACAGACTGCACACAGCACAGCCAGTGATTTTCATACAGAGGTGGCGTTACCAATAAAAAAACCTAAACAGCCTACTTACAAGGCTTTGTGTCATGCTGTCACCAAGGCTACACGAGTGGACCCTCGGCTCCGAAAGCCCATATCGATGATGTTTCGTTGAGTGGTTCGCACGCTAACACTTGTCGATGGCTCAGCATTGAAGTCTGCAACAATTCGCGGAAGGGTTGCACTTCTGTCACGTTGAACGATTCTCTTCTGTCGTCGTTGCTCCCGTTCTTGCAGGATCTTTTTCCGGCCTCAGCAATGTCGGCTATTTGTGTGTTGCCGCATTCTTGATATTTGCGCTACACTCATAAAATGGTCGTAAGGGAAAATCCCCACTTCATCGCTACCTCGGATATGCTGTGTCCCATGGGTTGTGCGCCGACTGCAACACCACGTTCTAACTCACTTAACTATTGATAACCTGCCATTGTAGCAGCAGTAACCGTTCTAACAACTGCGCCAGACACTTGTTGTCTTATATAGGCCTTGCTGACCGCAGCGCCGTACTCTGCCTGTTTACAAATGTCTGTATTTGAGTAGCAGTTTCTTTAGGGCTTCAGTGTGCAATTTCTTGTACTTGGCAGACAGGGACTGTTGAGATTGGTGTGAAAGTTAAAGCGTCACTTAGTGCACGTACATCCAAATGTATTACTCCAGGTACGAAACCAGAGCGCAGCAGAGATCGCACGTGTAAGGAACAGCTGCAGCAGCGAACAGCTGATTGCGACAGGGGAGGGGGCGTAGCGGCGCGAGCGGTCCCGTTCGCCGCTCGCCTCGGCCAAGGACGCAGCGTGGTCCGGTTTTGGCAGCCGCAAACACGCGCGCGTGTGCCGCGTACAAAACACGCCTGTTGTCTCCGGCCCTTTAAAACGCGTGGCTGGCCCTGGCAGCTGAGAGGCGTGGCGGAACAGTTAACACACTGGACTCATATTCGGAAGGAGTGGAATTGAAATATCCATTTGGCTTTGATGATTTACATTTCTTAGCTGGAAAAAAACAGTCTAGGTTGCAAAAAGAGCATAAGCTTTAGTGACGCGTTTCGGCTTTTCGAGCCATCTTCAGAAATCGCGAGACTGTCTCACGCAGCATGCGCATATGCGATCATGTATTGACGGCCACAACAATTTGGGTAGCAATATTGTGCAAGCTTGGAAATGAGGCTCTATTTAAACGTAGCTGCATGACTTCGCCGAAAGTACACACCAAAATTTCGATTGCTTATGATAATGCATTCCCCGCATTTCCTATACGATTTCTGAAGATGTCTCAAAAAGGCGAAACGCGTCAATAAAGCTTATGCTGTTTTTGCAGCCTAGACTGTTTTCTTCCTACTGAAAAGATGTCACAGAATCCGCATCATGGCGACAGAGTGGGAGAATTTGTATAACATATTTATATTTCATGACTAACTCCGGGTTCAGACATTGAAATTTGTTCCTGAAATTCAATGTAACTGTATATAAGGTCGTGTTGAGGTCATTGTTGGCAGCCGGAATAAAATAAGAATAGGATCCTTTCACAGACATCCCAATTCGGATGATACAGTTGCTGAAAGGTTCAAAGAAAACTTTGATTTCAAACACGTATCCGACTCATACGATAATAGTTGGTGGTGACTTTAATTCACCCTCGATATGTTGGCGAAAATACATGTTTAATTCCGGAGGTACGCATAAAATATCATCCGAAATTGTGCTAAACGCATTCTCTGAAAATTATTTCGAGCAGTTAGTTCATGAGCCCACGCGAATAGTAAACGGTTGTGAAAACACACTTGACCTCTTAGCAACAAATAATCCTGAGTTAATAATGAACATCAAAACTGCTACAGGGATTAGTGAACACAGGGTTCTCGTAGCGAGATTGAATATTGTAATCCCTAAATCCTCGAAAAATAAGCGAAAAATATACCTATTAAAAAAAAAAGATAGTAATTCACTTGACGCCTTCCTGGGAGACGGTCTCCACTCATTCCAAATTAATAATATAAGTGTAGACCAGATGTGGCTTGAATTTAAAAAAAATGGTATCGTCAGCAATTGAGAGATTTATACCCAATAAATTAACAAACGACGGAGCTGATCCTCCTTGGTACACAAAACGGGTTAGAACACGGTTGCAGAAACAACGAAATAAACATGCCAAATTTAAACAGACGCAAAATCCCCAAGATTGGCAGTCTTTTACAGAAGCTCGTAATTTAGCACGGACTTCAATGCGAGATGCTTATAACAGTTTTCACAACGAAACTTTCTCTCGAAACCTTGCAGAACACCCAAAGAGATTCTGGTCGTATGTGAAGTATGTTAGCGGTAAGAAACAATCAATGCCTATGCGATAGCAACGGAGATACTATCGAAGACAGTACTGCCAAAGCAGAGTTACTAAACACAGCCTTCCGAAATGCCTTCACAAAAGAAGACGAAGTAAATATTCCAGAATTCTAATCGAGAGCAGCTGTCGACATGAGTAACGTAGAAGTAAATATCCTGGGAGTTGTGAAGCAACTTAAATCACTTAATAAAAGCAAGTCTTCTGGTCCAGACTGTATACCAATTAGGCTCCTTTCGGAGTATGCTGATGCATTAGCTCCATACTTAACCTTCATATACAACCGTTCGCTCGACGAAAGATCGGTACCCAAAGACTGGAAAGTTGCACAGGTCGCACCAATATTCAAGAAGGGTAGTAGGAGTAATCCACTAAATAATAGGCCCATACCGATAACGTCGATATTTAACAGGATTTTGGAACATATATTGTGTTCAAACATTATGAATTACCTCGAAGAAAACGGTCTACTGACACACAGTCAACATGGGTTTAGAAAACATCGTTCCTGAGAAACACACCTAGCTCTTTATTCCCATGAAGTGTTGAGTGCTATTGACATGGGATCTCAGATCGATTCCGTATTTCTGGTGTTCCCGAAGGCTTTTGACACGTACCACATAAGCGGCTCGTAGTGAAATTGAGTGCTTATGGCATATCGTCTCAGTTATGTGACTGGATTTGCGATTTCCTGTTAGAGAGGTCACAGTTCGTAGTAACTGCCGGAAAGTCATCGAATAAAACAGAATTGATTTCTGGCGTTCCCCAAGGTAGTGTTACAGGCCCTTTGCTGTTCCTTAACTATATAAACGATTTAGGAGACAATCCAAGCAGCCGCCTTAGGTTGTTTGCAAATGACGCTGTGGTGACTAATAAAGTCATCAGAAGATCAAAACAAATTGCAAAACGATTTATAAAATATATCTGAATGGTGCGAAAATTGGCAGTTGACCCTAAATAACGAAAAGTGTGAGGTCATCCACATGAGTGCTAAAAGGAACTCGTTAAACTTCGGTTACACTATAAATCAGTCTAATCTAAAAGCCGTAAATTCAACTAAATGCCTAGGTATTGCAATTGCGAACAACTTAAATTGGAAGGAACACATAGAAAATGTTGTGGGAAAGGCTAACGAAAGACTGCGTTTTATTGACAGGACACTTAGAAAATGTAACAGATCTACTAAGGAGACTGTCTAGTCCGTCCTCTTTTAGAATACCGCTGCGCGGTGTGGGATCCTTACCAGATGGGACTGACGGAGTACATCGAAAAAGTTCAAAGAAGGGCAGCACGTTTTGTATTATCGCGAAATATGGGAGAGAGTGTCGCAGAAATGATACACGATTTGGGCTGGAAATCGTTAAAAGAAAGACGTTTTTCGTTGCGACGGAATCTTCTCACGATTTTCCAATCACCGACTTTCTCCTCCGAATGCGAGAATATTCTGTTGACACCGACCTGCATAGGGAGGAACGATCACCACGATAAAATAAGGGAAATCAGAGCTCGTACGGAAAGATAGGTGTTCGTTCTTTCCGCGCGCTATACGAGATTAGAGTAATAGAGCACTGTGAAGGTGGTTCGATGAACCCTCTGCCAGGCACTTAAAATCTGATTTGCAGAGTATTTTTGTAGATGTAGATGTAGAAGACGAAGAAGGGCCTATGACGAAAATGTTAACGATAGCTTGTGACTTCTCATTGTGTTCAATCTAAAACCTGCACGGGAACCGTGAGATGTGCGAGTGTGGGTAAACGAATTGATAATCTATCAGTATAAATAGGTAGGTGTGTGACATAAGGAAGTCTGTGTCTGTCCGGGGACTGTGCTCGAATCTGTAAGGCGACGGCTCGCAGTAAGGGGGAAATCTGGGTTCGAGTTCCGATCTGGCACAAATTTTCAAATATCGCTTTAGGTAGTACATCTGTACCTATTAAAGTTAATTTGAATTTCAGGAATAAATTTAGGCGATTTAAACCGAGTGAGGTGTTGCAGTGGTTAGCACACTGGACCCGCATGGGGAAGGACGACGATTCAGACCCGCGTCCGGCCATCCTGATTTAGTTTTTCTGCGATTTGCCTGAATCACCCCGGGCAAATGCCGTGAAAGTTCCTGTGAGAAGGACACAGCTGAATTCTTTCTCCATCCTTGAAACATTCCATGCTTGTCCTCCGTCTCTGGTGACCTCAATGTCGACGGGACGTTAAACCCTAATCTTCCTCCCTTCCTTCGATGATTTAATTTCCACACGCTTTTTCTACATCCCTTCAGTGAATGCTGCAAACGGTTTCTTCAACAACGCACTGTGGCTAGCCCATTCTTCTTCAAATGAGCCATTGGCTCGCCAGCATGATATCTAAAGAGACAGGACCAGTAACCACGGACGTTCGCAGAAATTTTTTCAAGTGTTGCCAGATTCTAAAATTGTCAGTACAATTGATTTGGTGAATTTTAAAACCTGTCCTCTCCTAAGAACTCAATTCGACAAAAAACTTGCTGTACCTCAAACTATTGATAGTTATCCATTCACTAATTTTAAGGTAGATAATTCTGATACCTCAAAAGCAAGTATATTTCAATAGTATATGCAAATTTTATCGTTTTATGTTACTTATTTGAATATGAACGCCATATTTTTGATTCAACTACCTGAAATTACATCCACATACCATTAAATCTGGTGTATCCAACGGGTTAGGAAATAAAGCTAGAAAAGGTCACAAAATATTAGTCACATTCCCATTGCGTAAGGTCGAAACTGCACATTAAAAAGCTAAATTAGAAAAAAGGCAGAACGATTCAGAAAACTCTGTTGCATATCAACCAAAATTACCAAGAAAAAATGCCAGATTAATACTCCTCGAAGGGGAAAAAGGAATTAACTTTAAAAAAGGCTTATTGAAATTAGATGCCATCTGCAAGACACTATTTTCTTACAACACTTCGCGTTTGATCTCTTTACTAGAGTTACTGAATTAATTTCATCCTTTCTATTTCTTGAAGTTCACTGGAACAAATCAAGCTCAACAAAAAGCGTTTTGAAAGCTGTATTTTTTAGACTGGTTACCTAACGTATGGCCTAGGCCAAAGAGGAGTTATTATAAGGGGCTATCAGATGAAAACAAGACGGTTGGGGAAAAAGTAAGTAAACTGTATTATTTGCAAACTAATCGGCTTAGCTGTTAATACGTTTGTCATACTCTAAAGGAAAACGGTCAATGCCCTCATGGAAAAAGTTTGCTTGCTTGGCTGCTTATGTAGCCGTGATTGAACACGGGCACATCCTTCTGCCCCCGAAGCCAATCGACGCTCGAAAGACATTCGTGGTCCGCCCACACGTTAACCAAGGTTGTTTCGAGTGCGCTGCATAAGTTTCGCTGGGAAGCCCTTATACATCCTCCATACAGTCCCGATCTCTCCCCATGCGAATTCCATATTTTTGGAGCTCTGAAGAACGACATTCGTGGGCGTCCGGCTAAGAAGTGTACTCGTGGGTACAATCATGGGTCCCGTCGCTATGTGAAAACATTTTCCCATGAAGGCGTTGACCTCTTGTCTCACAATGGGATAAATGTATTAACTGTTATGGCAATTACTTTCAAAATAATATACATTTTTCGTACTTTTTCTCATCTGTCTCGTTTTCATTTGACTGCTTCCTATACAGGGACTCCCATTTATCTTGACCACCCTAAATAACTGTTTGTCCAGATGCAAATTACAAAATGTTTCAATGAAATGTTCTTTACCCGTCAGGGGGACATCAATCAGCATGATTGCCTACGGTGTAGCTTTTTTTTTTTTTTGTTTTTTTTTTTACAAAGATATGAACAGCGGTATGACTTTTTAAAAATGGCACCCTGTATTTTTTATTCGGTAATTCACTTCATCTCCTAAAGACCTATTCAAAAATGTATCGCAGTGTACCATTTACTGAAACACAACATTATTATGCCACAGAAAAGCTGAAAAAATGTAAACACCATCTGCTCCTCCTCCTGGCCGCCCAGGATTAGCCGAGCGGTCTAAGGCGCTGCATTAGGATAATTAAGGTTAAGTGGTGTGTAAGCTTAAGGACTGATGACCTTAGCAGCTGGGTCCCATAAGATTTCACACACATTTGAACTGCTCCCTCGGATCACGTTCAAATTTCGTCGAATGGTTTTTAACGGTACCTAGTGGTTCCGCTCTGTACAACAGAGCAAAAATTGTGGTCGCACTACGCTCCAGTGGCATGGGATCACGTTCAGTGATGTTGAAGACCACAATCTCCTTACAGATGGGCTGCATGGTCCAGGAACGGAAGCGTGTCAGCAGTGTCAAAGGTTGTCAACAACGAGGTCCTATTGCTCATTACTCTACGAACTGTCGTTTTCGACCTCGAAATGGAATCAACGCCCAAATGGCAGGGGTGGTTTCATTGACGCCCTTAATGCCACCCCGTGAAGCCGTTTCGTATTGATTCTGTGCGGCAATATGGTCTGAAACCTTTCCTCGGCCACTCATAAGAAAACAGCGAGAAATCAACGCAGTGCGTTGCGGTTCTGACTTACATCTCAGAGGCGTCAAAGTGGTGAAATTTGGGTAAGAGGTTGTGTTACAACCTTATCATCTGTGACACGTCCAGGTGGCGTTGGACAGAATTGTGGTGAAATTTGGTGCCAGTAATATCATTAACTCAGCTTAGTCCGCCCCGATAGCTGAGTGGTCAGCGTGACGGGTTGCCGTCCTTCGGGCCCGGGTTCGATTACCGGCTGGGTCGGAGATTTTCTCCGCTCAGGGACTGGGCGTTATCATCATTTCATCCCCATCCGGCGCGCATGTAGCCCAATGTGGCGTCGAATGTAGTAAGACCTGCACCAAGGCGGTCGGACCTGCCTCGCAAGGGGCCTCCCGTCCAATGACGCCAAACGCTCATTTCCATTTTCCAACTCAGCTTACACTTGACATGGATTTCTGAGCTCTGGTCGGTTTAGAGGTATGCGTCGACCGACACCTTGCTGTCTGAAGCGTCGCCGAAACCGAGGGTGACGTCGCAGGGCGCTAATCTTTTGCATCAAGGTTGTAGACACCTTTGAGCCAAATTGCTAACGTATTTAAAAAAAAGCGACCCTTTAATTTTGTTGCACACTGTATTGTAACGGAGGCGATCTGTAGAGATCCATTGTCTGAAGTTAGCGTATTTTATGATAAAGATGTTGTGCACGTGTGACGATCATTTTGACTAGAATGGTGCTAATAGGAAAAGAGTCTTTTTATACAGTATGAAATTTTAAATAGTTTTTCACATTGAAATTTTGTAAACATATCGGCGAACTGTTGCACTATTGTTAGTGAAATGAAATGTCGTGTGGCGAGGGCCCTCCCGGCGGGTAGAACTGGTCGCCTGGTGCAAGTCTTTTGAGGTGGCGCCACTTCGGTGACTTGCGCGCCGACGAGGATGAAATGATGATGATGAAGACGACACAAAATCCAGTCCCTGAATGGAGAAAATCTCCAACCCAGTGGGGAATCGAACCCGCGTCCCCCGACATGTCAAGCCGGCGCGCTGTCTACTCTCTTTTTAGTACTGTAGCTTCTCTTGACAGTTATACAGTTTCTTTATCATAAAATACGCTAATTTCAGACTTTTTTTATGCATTTTTATAGATTATCATGACGAACATACTTATGTATGCACTTCACAATTTTGTTTAAATGAGCCAGTGTATTAATAATTAGTTACATGCCCACCAGGGAATTAACTTTTATATGAGTAACCTTACCACTCATATCAAATGACAACGTGGTATTCTCAATATTAATTTTTGTACTTATTTTCTGTCTTGCGTATTTGAAGGTGGCCGGTCACGGCTGGAACAGTTAATTTATAGCTGAAATTTTGTATGATCGTGCAGGAAGATACACTATTTTTAATAAGAAATTCATCAGTCGGTTACGTCTCCTGAAAGAGAGCAGCACTGTATCCAAATGCGACGACCACACGTGGAACAACTTCTTCAATAGATACACGTGCAGAGTATACTGTAACACATAATACCCTGGAACACTAACGTCTGTCTTGTTAAGATAAGCATGGGCGAAATTTGATCTCAACCAGATGGAGACATAATCGAAAGGTTTACATTTCAATACCCTTGTAGTGAGCAGGACAGCGTTTCATAGAGAACTCACAAGGGGAGGCCGCCAATTGTGAAATTCAGATTCGATTCATACTGTGCATAATAAAAGCTCATGGCCAGAGGTGTAATGTGGCAAAGCACCAAGATGCACTTCTCAGCCGTTGTCGAGAAAATCGACAGTTAAAAGAAACCGTTGCGGTGAAATACTCTCGACGATTAATAGTTTTCTACAGCATCGTGGCCCAGCGGTGAGCGCTCGGGTTCGTAATCCGAAGGTCGCCGGATCGAATCTCGCGCCATGCAACTTTTTTTATTATTTGTTATTTTTGTAATTCAAATGTATGTATATACACACACACACACACACACACACATATATATATATATATATATATATATATATATGTTCGAAGTCGCCAGTTTTTCCACGACAAACGACTTTCAACAACTTATTATATGCATAATTGTTGCAACTGATTGCCGGGAATTATATATATATATATATATATATATATATATATATATATATATATATATATATTAATTACGAAAAACAAATAATAAAAAAATTGCATGGCGCGAGATTCGATGCGGCGATCTTCGGATTACGAACCCGAGCGCTTACCGCTGCGCCACGACGCTGTAGAAAATTATTAATCGTCGAGAGTATTTCACCGCAACGGTTTCTTTTAACTGTCGATTTTCTCGACAACGGCTGAGAAGTGCATCTTGGTGCTTTGCCACATTACACCTCTGGCCATGAGCTTTTTTATGCACAGTATGAATCGAATCTGAATTTCACAATTGGCGGCCTCCCCTTGTCAGTGGTGACTCGCAACCAGTCTCACAATAACCTCGCAAACGTCGCGTGCGTGGAGCCATGTTTATTAGAACGTACCTGCTTGTAGTGTTGCATATTTTCACCCGTGTATCAATCATGATACGCCCTGAACGGTATTTCCTTCTATCACATTAAATACTGTGACGGAAAAAATGGCCACACCAAGAAGGAGTTGTGGAACATAAACGGAAGTTGGTAGACGTGTTTCTACTTTTTAAAGGTGATGTCTTTTCAGATTTCGCACCAGTCGCATAAGAGAGGCGCTAAATAAATGTAAATATCGTGTGACTGGTGCCTCCCGTCGGGCAGACCGTTCGATAGGGATGAAATGATGATGATTAGGACAACACAACACTCAGCCCCTGAGCGGAGAAAAATCTCCGACTCAGCCGGGAATCGAACCAGGGCCCTTAGGATTGACATTCTGTCGCGCTGACCACTTTTTTTTTGTTAAATCTTATTTTGTTCGCTTTCGTTCGTTGCATCTGCTCGGGGCGGACGTCGTAAGACATTCCGTTTAAGTTCGTTGTTGATCGATTAGCTCAGGTTTTTTTTATTACAGAGGGCTGCTAACCCTCTGACCGAACACGCTGAGCTACCATGCCGGCAGCACTCAGCTACCGGGGGCGGACAGAGAGGCGCTCATAGCGACACTATGGGAATGCAAATCGGGTTTCCTTTCTTTTGAGGCTGGGCGTGGTGTGTTGATGTTAGAAGGAGGCTAGTTGAGAGCCTGCAAACAGCATGTGTTCGTGCTAGGTACACTGTACCTACGCCACGAGCTATGGTCTGAGGTGCGATTTGGTATGACAGAAGGAGCACTCTCATGGTTATCCCACGCATCCAGATTGCAAAATTGTACGTCGTTATGGTGATTCCACATATCGTGCTGCCATTCATGAACAGTATTACAGAGGGTGTTTTCCAACAGGATAACTCTTGCCCTGTTGCAACCGAACATGCTCTGCAAGGTGTCGATGTGTTGCCTTATTGTGGCCGATCACCAAGTCTGTCTCCCATCAAGCACATATGACACGTCATCGGACGACAAATTCACAAACAGCACTAGCCGTCCTTGATTAACCGAGTTATTGCAACAGACATGGAACTTCTTCTCCCAAATTGACGTCTCGCACCTGTACAGCACGACGCATGCACGTTTGCATGTAGGCATTCAACGGTCTGGCGATTACACCGGTTTATTACTGTACTAGTATTTTACATTTGCAATAGCTCAGCCGGCCGCAGTGGCCGAGCGGTTCTAGGTCTTACAGTCTGGAACCGCGCGACCGCTACGGTCGCAGGTTCGAATCCTGCCTCAGACATGCATGTGTGTGATGTCCTTAGGTTAGTTAGGTTTAAGTAGTTCTAAGTTGTATGGGACTGATGACCTCAGATGTTTAGTCCCATAGTGCTCACAGCCATTTGAACCATTTTTTACAATGGCTCATCTCGCGTTTAAACTAACCCGTGATCTTGCAATGTTAACCATTTAAGTGCGTCACATTGATAAATATATTCCCCAAATTTCATTACTCTGCATTAATTGTTTTTTTCTGTTGCGATTTTTTCCGTCAGTGCAGTTTTGATGACAGTTTCACTGAAATCATTTCAGCTTCTTATAATTACCCATAGTCTGTGTTCAAGATTTGTAGAATTTCAGCTCCAGTGTGTTTCAAAATCGGTTTGTTCTGATATTAGAATAATTTTTTTTCTTTTTCTTTATTGTAATTTTAGCACCTCATACAGGCGGGCTGTCAGCAGCATAGTACGCCGCTCTTCAGCCTTAAGTGGTACAATCATATGACAAAGAGGCGACATAGACAATACAATGAGAATGGCGGGCAAAAAAAGTAGAGACAAAAAACAATAAATATGAAGCCGTTCACACTGGACGATAAAAACACTAACACTTGTTGACACGGCGCACAGAACACGGAGGACGGCGACGGCACATGTGAACAGTGGAGTTGTAACTGCGAAAGAACGCGAAACACAAAACGAAGCACACACACGAGACACTGATGGCGATGATCTCCAGTGTGCGAATGTTCACTGAGCGTGTGCGAGTCCGGGGACCTGCCAAGAGAGGAGGAGGAGGAGGAAGGGGAGTGGGAGAGCGAGAGGGGAGAGCAGAGATGCCACGGGCAGGGGAGATAGGGGGGAGGGAGGAAGGGGGAGGGGAAGCCCGGGGGTAGAGGGGTGGGGGGAGGGGACGGGGGAAAAGGAAAGAGAAGGGAAGGGAAGAGAAGGGAGGGAGGGTGCCTAAAGGAAAGGACACCGGAAGTGGGGGGTGGGGCAGGGTCAAAGTTGATAGGAGGGGTAGATGGAGGGGAGGAGGACATCATCAGGGAGGGGGAGCTGGCGGAAGCCAGCTTGGGAGAGGGTAAGGAGGGTGGAGAGATGGAGACCGGGTGGGACGTGGGAATACAGGCGCGGCAGCGGGTGGGGGTGGGAGAGGATCGGGGAGAGAGCGGGTGAGGAGGATCGAGTTTATGGGAGGTGTACAGGATCCGTATCCTTTCAAGGAAAAGGAGGACGTGGGGGAAGGGGATGAGATCGTACAGGATCCGCGTAGGGGAGGGGAGACGGATGCGATAGGCGAGGCGGAGAGCATGGCGTTCAAGGATTTGGAGGGATTTATAAAAGGTAGGGGGGGCAGAGATCCAAGCCGGATGGGCATAACAAATGATAGGGCGGATGAGGGATTTATAGGTGTGGAGGATGGTGGAGGGGTCCAGACCCCACGTACAGCCGGAGAGGAATTTGAGGAGACTGAGTCGGGAGCGTGCCTTGGCTTGGATTGTCCGGAGGTGGGGAGTACAGGAGAGGCGATGGTCGAGGGTGACGCCAAGGTACTTAAGGGTGGGAGTGAGGGCGATAGGACGGCCATAGATGGTGATATAGAGATCAAGGAGGCAGAAGGAAGGGGTGGTTTTGCCTACAATGATCGCCTGGGTTTTGGAGGGATTGACCTTGAGCAACCATTGGTTGCACCAAGCGGTGAACCGGTCAAGATATTAGAATAAAAAGTTTGCGTCCTTTTATAGCGTGAGTATACTGTAAGGTGGTGTCCACTCGCCAACAAACATTATTTGCAGTAAGCCCGCATTAGGTCCTAATATGGAAATACATCAAGGAGAGCTTCTAAGATTCCTATACAGGGTGGTCCATTGATCGTGAACGGGCCAGATATCTCACAAAATAAGCGTCAAACGAAAAAACTACAAAGAACGAAAAGGTCTAGCTTGAAGGGGGAAACCAGATGGCGCTATCGTTGGCCCGCTAGATGGCGTTGCCATAGGTCAAACGAATATCAACTACATTTTTTAAAAATAGGAACCCCCATTTTTTATTACATGTTCGAGTAGTATGTAAAGACGTATGAGTGTTTTAGTTGGACTACTTTTTTCGCTTTGTGATAGATGGGGCTGTAATAGTCACAAGCATATGGCTCACAATTTTAGACGAACAGTTGGCAACAGGTATGTTTTTTAAATTAAAATACAGAACGTAGGTACGTTTGAACATTTTTTTCGGTTGTTCCAGTGTGATAGATGTACATTCGTGAACTCATCATTTCTGAGAACGCATGCTGTTACAGCGTCGTTACCTGTAAATACCACATTAATGCAATAAATGCTCAAAATAATGTCCGTCAATGTCAGTGCATTTGGAAATACGTGTAAAGACATTCCTCTCAACAGCGAGTAGTTCGCCTTCCGTAATGTTCGCACATGCATTGACAATGCGCTGACGCATGTCAGGAGTTATCGGTGGATCACGATAGCAAATATCCTTCAGCTTTCCCCACCGAAAGAAATCCGGGGACGTCAGATCCGGTGAACGTGCAGGCCATGGTATGGTGCCTCGACGAACAATCCACCTGTCATGAAATATGCTCTTCAGTACCGCTCCAACCGCACGCGAGCTATGTGCCGGACATCCATCATGTTGGAAGTACATCGCCATTCTGTCATACAGTGAAACATCTTGTAGTAACATCGGTAGAACATTACGTAGGAAATCAGCATACATTGCACCATTCAAATTGCCATCGATAAAATGGGGGCCAATTATCCTTCCTCCCATAATGCCGCATCACACATAAACCCGGCAAGGTCGCTGATGTTCCACTTGTCGCAGGCATCGTGGATTTTCCGTTGCCCAATAGTGCATATTATGCCGGTTTACGTTACCGCTGTTGGTGAATGACGCTTCGCCGCTAAATAGAACGCGTACAAAAAAATCTGTCATCGTCCGTAATTTCTCTTGTGCCCAGTGGCAGAACTGCACACGACGTTCAAAGCCGTCGCCATGCAATTTCTGGTGCATAGAAATATGGTGCGGGTGCAATCGATGTTGATGTAGCATTCTCAACACCGACTTTTTTTAGATTCCCGATTCTCGCGCACTTTGTTTGCTACTGATGTGCGGATTAGCAGCGACAGCCGCTAAATCACCTACTTGGGCATCATCATTTGTTGCGGGTCGTGGTTTTGACGTTTCACATGGGGCTGAACACTTCCTGTTTCCTTAAATAACGTAACTATCCGGCGAACGGTCCGGACACTTGGATGATGTCGTCCAGGATATCGAGCAACATATATAGCACACGCCCGTTGGGCATTTTGATCACAATAGCCATACATCAACACGATATCGACCTTTTCCGCAATTGGTAAACGGTCCATTTTAACACGGGTAATGTATCACGAGGCAAATGCCGTCCGCACTGGCGGAATGTTACGTGATACCACGTACTTATACGTTTGTGACTATTACAGCGCCATCTATCACAAAGCGAAAAAAGTGGTCCAACTAAAACATTCATATTTCTTTACGTACTACACGAATATTTAATAAAAAAAATGGGGTTCCTATTTTAAAAAACGCAGTTGATATCCGTTTGACCTATGGCAGCGCCATCTAGCGGGCCAACTATGGCGCCATCTGGTTTCCCCCTTCATGCTATAGAAGTTTCGTTCTTTGTAGTTTTTTCGTTTGATGCCTATTTCGAGAGACGTTTGGATCGGTCACTATCAATGGAGCAGCCGGTATGTAGTGTGTGACGTTCACAGTTATTTATCTAGGTGACAAATGGATACACGAATCATTTCGCAATGTTGTAATGCACTCCGTCGCACGAATGTTATAATCGCGTCGATGGACTTGTACGGTTAAATGTCGTCGTTTTGTGGTAGCAGCTGCCTACAGTGAACCGCTAGTGACACTTGCGTATCGAACAGCTGTCAGCCGAAAACTGCCACACGGAGTTGTTGCTACAACACTGGCGACGAAATCACGTTCGCGTAAGTGCAGACAACTGACCCACGTGGAGGCTCAGAATTTAACTGATTATCGGTTTTTTTGTTTTTTTTTCTTTATTGTATTTCAATTCCCCATCGGGGCGGGCTGGCAGCAGCATAGGCGCTGCTCTTCAGCCGAAAGACATAGAACAAAAGAATAGAAGACATTTAAAAACAGCAAAGGAGAGAATAAGGTGAACATAGATATAAAAAAGGGGGAACATCATGGAAGGCAATAGACAAAAAAAGGGGTGACTGTAAAATGGAGATAAAAAACTATTTAAAAGTAGCACACACAAAAAGCCACACACGGCGACGATTAAAATAACACAAGGCACAGTATGACCGGAGCATAAGGTATCGACGGATGGTGTAGCACATAACAAACACTGACGGCGGACCTCAAGGCAATACACAATTAAAATCACACCTCTTGACGCACAGGAGAAACAGCACTAAACACAACACTGATGAGGCACACTGATGATGATCAATACAGAGGATCTGCCAGGCGCTAGGAGATGAGGGAGACCTGAAGAAGGGAGGGAGGGGAAGAGATGGGGGAGGTGAGCGGGGAGCGCACGGAGGAGGGCCAGGTAGGGAGGGATGGGGGAAGGAAAGAGGCAAGTATGAGGTGCAGGGCCTCAGGGGGGAGGGGAATGGAGGAAAATCCGCTCTGGGAGAAGGAAGGAGGAGGAAAAAAGGGGGCCCTGGGGAGGGGGGGGGGAACAAGGCCAGGTTACAGTTGGAAGGAAGGGTAGATGTCACGGCGAAGTTCGTCATCCGGGAGGGGGAGGTGTTGGAAATTGCCCTGATGAAGGAGATGGAGGGTGTGGAGGTGGAGAGAAGGAGGGATACAGCGATAGAGGCGCGGCAACGGGCGGGGGGTGGAGAGGAAGGAGGAAACCAGAGGGTGGGGGGGATCAAGCCTGCGAACAATGTAAAGGATTCGGAGATGTTGGAGGAACAGGAGGAGGTACTGATTATCGGAAACGACGTACGTACTAATGCAAACTAGCGGAGATTCCGTATGCGAGTGCAGACGCTGTAAGAGGAAATCCGTCGCGGGAGCGGGGCACGTTGCTGGGGCGGGAGCGGCACGGCAGCGCGTAGTGTTACCTGTGAATGGCCAGGGGGAGCCCTGGGGAGGCGCCGACGTCACAGAGGCAGGGCACGTAGGCGTCACGACGTGCGACCGGGGACCACGTCTCAGGGCCCGGACGCGGCGGACGTAGCGGAGGCGGGTAGCGGGTAGGATTGTGCGCGCGCACCCGTCGATACGGTGGACAGCTGACTGCCCGTACCCTCTCCCGCGCACATCGCCCGTAGCCAAGGTCGCGCTATCCTCGACCGGCTAATAAATGAATAATCTGGCGCGGTACTCAAATCTACATTTCTAGCATTTGTAGACTTAGAGAAAGCTTTTAACAGTGTTGACCGGAATAGTCTCTTTCAAATTCTGAAGGTGGCAGGGGTAAAATACAGGGAGCGAAAGGCTATTTACAATTTGTACAGAAACCAGATGGCAGTTATAAGAGTCGAGGGACATGAAAGGGAACCAGTGGTTGGGAAGGGAGTGAGACAGGGTTGTAGCCTGTCCCCGATGCTATTCAATCTGTCTATCGAGCAAGCAGTAATGGAAACGAAAGAAAAGTTCGGAGTAGGTATTAAAATCCATGGAGAAGAAATAAAAACTTTGAGGTTCGCCGATGGACATTGTAATTCTGTCAGAGACAGCAAAGGACTTGGAAGAGCAGTTGAAGGGAATGGACAGTGTCTTGAAAGGAGGGTACAAGATGAACATCAACAAAAGCAAAACGGGGATAATGGAATGTAGTCGAATTAAGTCGGGTGATGCTGAAGGAATTAGGTTAGGAAATGAGACACTTAAAAATAGTTGTTGTATACATAGTTCCGCGTAGTCAGCGCGTACACAACTTCCCACTAGAGCGCGCCCCGCTAAGCACAACAGCGCAGGCGCAGCGCTCGTCCGTCTCTGCACTACGAGATGGCGCTGTCTTAGAGACGGACCAAATTCTGCTTCCGCCAATCCGCTTATTAATATGTAACGCAGCCAATGAGATTGCTGCTAACGTAGAACCTTTTCTTCTCGCGGATCACACTCGCGCGGTGATACCTGAACGCGCGGGGTATTGTAATGACTGTACAGACCTCCGATTACTCAGTCTGCATTAGTCTGTAGTCAAGTTTCAGTCTGTGCCTAATAAGATTAACATATTCCTATACACATCCATAAGATAAATGTATAGACACTTTTGTCAAGTATCAGAGATATCTGAGAATAAGATTAACGTACCAAGCCCAAAGGAACTTCAGATTGTCAATTGTAAAAAACAGCACCCAGAATCAAGTTATATAATGTCTATGTTATTTATTATTTTAATAAATGTGTATGAAAATTAATCAAGTTCTGTTTAAAGTTGGCCACCGTCAATCTGCTACTCTAAGCATGCAAGTTGCATTTCTATCATCTGACCTAACGGCAGAAGATAAGACGCCTCCATAAGACCACGAGACATATTGCTGACACTTGCCTACTTCGTTACAGCGACAAGCCAAATAATCTGATGGTGTGTGTACCGAAGGTCTTACAGTATACACACCACAGAAACGAAAGAAAAGTTCGGAGTAGGTATTAAAATCAATGGAGAAGAAATAAAAACTTTGAGGTTCGCCGATGACATTGTAATTCTGTCAGAGACAGGTTCAAATGGCTCTGAGCACTATGCGACTTAACTGCTGAGGTCATCAGTCGCCTAGAACTTAGAACTAATTAAACCTAACTAACCTAAGGGCATCACACACATCCATGCCCGAGGCAGGATTCGAACCTGCGACCATAGCGGTCGCTCGGCTCCAGACTGTAGCGCCTAGAACCGCACGGGCACTCCGGCCGGCTGTCAGAGACAGCAAAGGACTTGGAAGAGCAGTTGAACGGAATGGACAGTGTCTTGAAAGGAGGGTATAAGATGAACATCAACAAAAGCAAAACGAGGATAATGGAATGTAGTCGAATTGAGTCATGTGATGCTGAAGGAATTAGGTTAGGAAATGAGACACTGAAAGTAGTAAAGGAATTTTGCTATTTGGGGAGCAAAATAACTGATGATGGTCGAAGTAGAGAGGATATAAAGTGTAGACTGGCAATGGCAAGGAAAGCGTTTCTGAAGAAGAAAAATTTGTTAACATCGAGTATAGATTTAAGTGCCAGGAAGTCGTTTCTGAAAGTATTTGTATGGAATGTAGCCATGTATGGAAGTGAAACGTGGACGATAAATAGTTTAGACAAGAAGAGAATAGAAGCTTTCGAAATGTGGTGCTACAGAATAATGCTGAAAATTAGGTGGGTAGGTCACATAACTAATGAGGAGGTATTGAATAGAATTGGGGAGAAGAGCAGTTTGTGGCACAACTTGACTAGAAGAAGGGGTCGGTTGGTAGGACATGTTCTGAGGCATCAAGGGATCACCGATTTAGTACTGGAGGGCAGGGTGGAGGGTGAAAATCGTAGAGGGAGACCAAGAGATGAATACACTAAGCAGATTCAGAAGGATGTAGGCTGAAGTACGTACTGGGAGATGAAGAAGCTTGCAAAAGATAGAGTAGCATGGAGAGCTGCATCAAACCAGTCTCAGAACTGAAGACCACAACAACAACAACCATGTCTACTGCTGATCGGTGGTGCCATCTGACGATTTTTTAGGGTTGCCTGCCCCAACAGGGTCGCTTTGTTGTTCGTCTCATCGTCCGTCTGTTGATAACCCATTCAACAGAGGAAAGTCCACTGGACCTGACGGGATACCAATTCGATTCTACACAGAGTACGCGAAAGAACTTGCCCCCCTTCTAACAGCCGTGTACGGCAAGTCTCTAGAGGAACGGAAGGTTCCAAATGATTGGAAAAGAGCACAGGTAGTTCCAGTTTTCAAGAAGGGTCGTCGAGCAGATGCGCATAACTATAGGCCTATATCTCTGACATCGATCTGTTGTAGAATTTTAGAACATGTTTTTTGCTCGAGTATCATGTCATTTCTGGAAACCCAGAATCTACTCTGTAGGAATCAACACGGATTCCGGAAACAGCGATCGTTATTAGATACAGGCTGCCAGGTAGATGCCATTTTCCTTGACTTCCGGAAGGCGTTTGATACCGTTCCGCACTGTCGCCTGATAAACAAAGTAAGAGCCTACGGAATATCAGACCAGCTGTGTGGCTGGATTGAAGAGTTTTTAGCAAACAGAACACAGTATGTTGTTCTCAATGGAGAGACGTCTAAAGACGTTAAAGTAACCTCTGGCGTGCCACAGGGGAGTGTTATGGGACCGTTGCTTTTCACAATATATATAAATGACACTAGCAGATAGTGTCGGAAGTTCCATGCGGCTTTTCGCGGATGATACTGTAATATCCAGAGAAGTTGCAGCATTAGAAAACTGCAGCGAAATGCAGGAAGATCTGCAGCGCACATGCACTTGGTGCAGGGAGTGGCAACTGACCCTTAACATAGACAAATGTAATGTATTGCGAATACATAGAAAGAAGGATCCTTTATTGTATGATTATATGATAGCGGAACAAACACTGGTAGCACTTACTTCTATAAAATATCTGGGAGCATGCGTGCGGGACGATTTCAAGTGGAATGATCATATAAATTTAATTGTCGGTAAGGTGGGTGCCAGGTTGAGATTCATTGGGAGAGTCCTTAGAAAAAGTAGTCCATCAACAAAGGTGGTGGCTTACAAAACACTCGTTCGACCTATACTTGAGTATTGCTCATCAGTGTGGGATCCGTACCAGGTCGGGTTCACGGACGAGATAGAGAAGATCCAAAGAAGAGCGGCGCGTTTCGTCACAGGGTTATTTGGTAAGCGTGATAGCATTACGGAGATGTTTAGCAAACTCAAGTGGCAGACTCTGCAAGAGAGGCGCTTCGCATCGCGGTGTAGCTTGCTCGCCAGGTTTCGAGAGGGTGCGTTTCTGGATGAGGTATCGAATATATTGCTTCCCGCTACTTATACCTCCCGAGGAGATCACGAATGTAAAATTAGAGAGATTCGAGCGCGCACGGAATCTTTCCGGCAGTCATTCTTCCCGCGAACCATACGCGACTGGAACAGGAAAGGGAGGTAATGACAGTGGCACGTAAAGTGCCCTCCGCCACACACCGTTGGGTGGCTTGCGGAGTATAAATGTAAATGTAGATGTAGATTTCTTAGGAACGGCTAGATGTATCAAGTTGAAATTTATCTAACAATAACGCCTAAGGTCCCTTGGTAATGGAAAAAATTGAAGTGTCTAAGGAAATTCAGTCAAAACAAATGGCCATTTACGTCACATGTTTTGATACTCAGAAACTCACTCAATAAAACCTTCAGGGTACTTCCAATTGACCTACAGTGATGAAATTTGCCAAGAAGTAAAGTCTCACAGTACAAGTAAAGGAAAAAAAAACAAAATTATCAATTTGTAATTGTACCACACGAAAACATATTTAATAAATGAAAGGCCCTAATTTGCTTTTGTTCTACAGTAATACTTTTATTGTGTTAAGCAGTTTTCGGCTTGCAGGGCCATCTTTAGACGTTCACTGAGTACTGCCACCAAAGAAGTTACAATGTGTGTAAAAAACATTGGGAGAGAAGTTACACGTCTAGATTGAAGCAGAAACGTACAGTAAATAACATCGTTCAAAGTGTGTTGGTAATACAATGTAAAAAGTAAAAAAAATTGAACAGTAAATAAATAAAAATGGAGTAAACGGGAAAAAACTTCAGCACAAAATGGTTCAAATGGCTCTAAGCACTGTGGCACTTAACATCTGAGGTCATCAGTCCCCTAGACTTAGAACTACTTAAACCTAACTAACCTAAGGACATCACGCACATCCATGCCCGAGGCAGGATTCGAACCTGCGACCGTAGCGGTCACGCGGTTCCAAACTGACGCGCTTAGAACCGCACGGTCACACCGGCCGGCGATCAATATTTTTCCTGTGTCATTATCGATAACAGGCAAAAATGGTCTATATTCTCGATTTCCGGAGTATATGAACTACCTATATTCATAATTAAGTCTATGCGGAACCCTCATAGCAACTGGCCAATTTTATTCACTTTGTAGCTGCTCCCTTTTCTAAAAACTTTGAGTAATGATTGTAGCCCGTGTTCTAGCTTCAAGTTTTTATACTGGTGGAGTGGAATGAACCACGGCTAATTTAGGGGCCTACTACATCTACAGACATAATGCGGAAGCCACCGTACGGTGCCTGGCGGAGGGTATCCTGTCCCGCTGCTAGACACTTCGTTCCCTGTTCCACTCCCAAATAGAGCAAGGGAAAGACGACTGTTTAGACGCCTCCGTGTGAACCTCAATTTCTCGTATCATATCTTTGTGGCCCTTACTCGGAACGTATGTTGGCAGCAGAAGAATCGTTCTGCATCTTCAAATATCGGTTCTCTAAATTTTCTCAATAGTGTTTCTCGAAAAGAACGTCGCCTCCCCTCCAGGGATTCCCATTTGAGTTCCCGAAGCATCTCCGTAACACTTAGTGTTGTTCGAACTTACTGGTAAAAAATCTAGCAGCCCGCCTGACTTGCTTCGCTGCCTTCCTAGGGTACCAAACACTCTAGCAGTGCTCAAGAATAGATCGCACTAGCGTCCAGTATGCAGTATGCTTTACAGGTGAACAACACTTTTCTAAAATTCTCCCGATAAACCGAAGTCGACCTTTCGCTTTTGCTACCACAATCCGCACATGCTGGTTCCATTTCATATAGCTTCGCAACGTTACACCCAGATATTTAAACAATATGGCTGTGTCAAGCAGGACACTGCTAAGGCTGTATCCTATCATTACGAGTTTGCTTTTTGCACTCATCCTGCCATTCATCACACCAACTAGAAATTTTTTAAAGTCATCTTGTATCCTGCTACAGTCACTCAATTTGAACACCTACCTCTACTCCACAACACCACCACTAAACAACCGCAGATTGCTGTCCACTCTCTCCGCCAGATCGTTTAGGTACGGGGACTGTCCAATAAAGAATGATCATAATTTTTTATGGTCATAATTTCTCGCGCTAAAATTTAATCTTATGATATTATGTTAGCTTAATGTGCAACAAACACACCGTAGTAGTTTCATTGTTGGAAATCCTGGTTCCCGCCTGTGAGAGCCAGGCAAGGTCAGACATGTTCAGTATCGCCTACCGCTGTAATGGAGGTAACACGCGACGAACAATAAGCGGCTTTGAAGTTCTGCTTTGTCACAACAAACCTTCAGCTGAGACCTATAAAATGATACAGGAGGCCTATGGAGAGTCTGTTCTTCCCCTGTCCTAAAACCATTGCAAGTCCATATCAGGCGCAAAAGACCACATTACCGTGAAGCGGGCTGGATGCTGCACCACGATAATGCGCGGCCGCATATTCCCAATGTTGTTGCTGAGTATCTTGCAAAAATCAACGTGAAGTGCATCCCTCAACTTCCTTATAGTCCGGATTTAGCCCCATGTGTCTTTTCTCTGTTTCCTGACATGAAGAAACGCCTTCATGGGAGGCATTATGAATCATCAGAAGCAGTGGTGAAGGCTGCGGAGGCGATTTTGAAGGACCTCTCAAAAAATGGTTTCCAGCATGTGTTTGAAGACTCGCAGAAACGCTGGGACAAGTGCATCGCATTCATGGGAGACTACTTTGAGACGGACCATCAATATTATAAAGATGAGTAAAGGTATGTTGTCAAAAAAAATTATGATCATTCTTTATTGAACAGCCATCGTATATAGAAAATAATGCTATTATACTCTCCTGGGGCACTCTTGTCTGTACCCTTCTCTCTGATGAAAATTCGCCGTCGAGAACAACATACTGGATTCTGTTACTTAAGAAGTCTTCGAACCACTCGCATATCTGGGAAACTAATGCTCGTACCTTCGTCAATAACCTACAGTGAGGCACCGCATAAAACGCTTTTCGGAAACCGAGAAATATGGAATCTGTACTGCATAGTTCGCAGTACACCACGTGAGAGAAGGGCAAGCTGAGTTTCACACGAGCGATGCTTCTTAAAATCATGCTTTTCTGTCTCAAGGAAATTTATTATATTCGAACTGAGAATATCCTCCAGACTTCTGCAGCAAACATTACTATACCAACATAAAGATTAGACTCGGTCCTCACAAGTCGCATCTGAATCTGATAGTAGTTTTTTTTTAATTTATGGCCTGAAGGCCATACACTCCTCTCTAAGTTTTTTGAACTTTCTCAGAGTAAGGTTGTATTTATTAAAGAATTTAATAATTTGTTTTAAAACTAAGATATTATTTTGATGAAGGATCGGTACAGCAGTTGATAATAGTTGATGACATCGTATTAGTTGTATGAAATCGATTTGCTAGTGTGCGTAAATTTTGTATTCAAAAAATATGATTGATGTCCCATAGTCTATTGTTAATTCCATCACTTTCATGGTAATTGTTACCTCGAAAGCATATTCGGTGAAAATAGCTAGGAAATGGTACTTGATTAAATCGCATGCGAATATGGAACTTATAATTTTTTTGCCTTAATTGTGTGAACCCGGGGCTCCCAGGGAATGTTCGTCTGTATTTGACCATAACGTTACTTTGATGCGTATTGATAGCTAATATTCTTCATCCCCCTGACTTCTTATTCTTCTGTAAAGGGTGGTCAGAAACAGTGTGAAAAGCTTGTAGGGGTGTTACAGAGTAGGATCTGCAGAGAAATAATTGTTAGCGTAAGAAATCGACAAGTTAATTAGCACTGAAGTTAGTCAATCAGGCCGTTGGGCGAGCAAATTCAAGCGGCCCGTGAGACAAAGTGACGCTAAACGTGCTCTTCGTTCGGTTTTCTGAAACCGAACAACAGAGCGATACAAAAATTGAAAGTGGGTCAGTTGTAAGAATCGAGCTCGCGCCAAAGGATGTGCAGTGTCGTTCACTGTCATCTACGTTATGAGAACAACTAACACCAATTGTATCCGGTGGGCGCTTGAATTTGAGCGCCTGATTGGCTAACTTCAGTGCTAATTAGCTCGGAAACGGCGTAACCTATCGAATTTTTGCCTAAAATTTACTTTCAGCGCAACCTACTCTGCAACACCCTTTAAGCATTTCAGACTGCTTCTGACCACCCCGCAGAGTGCAGTCTTTCAGGTGTAGTCTTCGGGTAATGAGATGTTTTTGAAAGTACCGTTCCGAGGGGCGGTTTTCGCTAAGTCATCGAATCATTACATGCTATGTTAGCTTGTCCTTTGATCTACATGAGGGTTTTTTTTTTTTTTTGGGAGAATGGGAGGTGTCTGGATATCTTGCCGTCAGCTTCTGCAGTCCATAAAAATAAAAATGTTTCTATTTGGGAGGTTCGGTGAATAATTTAAAGGTGTGAGTATAGCTGACGGCCTTGCCACAGTGGATGCACAGGTTCCCGTCAGATCACCAAAGTTAAGCGCTGTCGGGCGTAGTCGGCACTTGGATGGGTGACCATCCAGGCCGCCATGCGCTGTTGCCATTTTTCGGGGTGTACTCAGCCTCGTGATGCCAATTGAGGAGCTTCTCGACTGAATAGTACCGGCTTCGGTCAAAAATACCATCGTAACGACCGGGAGAGCGGTGTGCTGACCACACGCCCCTCCGCATCGGCCCCTGAGGATGACACGGCGGTCGGATGGTTCCGGTAGGCCACTCGTGGCATGAAGACGGAGTGAGTGAGTAAAGCTGTAGCTTCTGCCGGGAAATTAGAAGTTTCATTAGGAAGCGAAAACAATTCTTTGTAACCTGTGCTGGGGCGTAGGAATGCGCAACCCACTCTTCCATTATCTGTGGTTTTGGAACCGTCGATATGAACGTGAAAACACTCCAGGAAATTATCAGCCATGCAATTTCCCCTAATTGTTCTGCTCCGGCATTTGCTTTTGTTGGGAAGCAGAAGATATCAGCTACTAAAATTATTTCGTTGCAATGGTAGTATGAATTAAGATATGTTGGTGTTCTTCCGAGTTTAGGTAGAATGTACTTTAAATCTATGAAGCCTGTTCTTTATTCTGTTTTTAGGGTCATGTTTATCCTCTGTCTATTCGTATCTTCTTAGGCCAACGGGCTTGCCGCAGTGGTAACACCGGTTCCCGTCAGATCACCGAGCTTAAGCGCTGTCGGGCGTGGTTAGAATTTGGGTGGGGTGACCACCCGGGTCTGCCCAGTGCTGTTGGAAAGTGGAGTGCACTCAGCCCTTGTGAGGACAACTGAGGAGCTCCTTGATTGAGAAGGAGAAGCTCCGGTCACGAAAGCTTACATCGGCCCAGAGAGCGGTGAGCTGACCACATGCCCCTCCATGACGCCTATTGGCTAAGGATGAGACGGCGGTCGATCGGTGTTGTTGGGATATCCGAGGCCTGTTCGGACGGAGAGAGATTCATGTCTTCTTGATACAGTCTGTCTAGATGCTGTGTCAGTCGGTCGACAATTGCAGACAGTCTGTTTAGCAGGAATATATCAGTCGATAATTTCTACAGTAAGACATTGGGCATTTCTGCGGCTTCAGCTATCGATGCATTTGTTGGCGTGGAACGCAGGGCGGCTAGGCAAGTCATGGTGCAGCTAAACTGGAGTCTTCCAGTTTCTAAACTGGTTTTCTGTTGCCTCTACAGAACAACATGCTTCCATCGTCAGTTTTGGATCTTTTTAAACCCCTTTACACCAGTAAAAGATTATTATGATACGATCCCCACCATACTCCTGTAGCTGAGAGAACACATTGAGACAAGGCTGGGTATTCACTGTGAGGTGCATAATATGTCGGACCCATGGCAGGCGTGAGTCCAGCATCATTCCTAGGAATTCAGTTTGACTCTTTACTAGGAAAAACTGGGTTTATAATCTTATATGTGTAAGTCCCTGCGGAATCCTTCGCTGGCCACGGTTGACCCCGGTCGTCTTTAGATGCCAGCCAGGTCTCTAACTGGGATGTTGCTGAACTCATTACTCTACACCTTCCTTCAAGGCTGGTATAGGTCCGTGCACGACAGTGCACGCTATCAGTAATTCCAAAAATCCGTACGCGAAAACGCGATTTTCCAGGGGTCATATCTCGGATTCTGTTAATCACAGAGATAAGACGTCAAGTGTTTTGGATAGCCCCTATCGAAAGAACTAGCATACTGTAGCTATCCTACAGTAACATATTCAGAATTTAAACATTACACTCCTCCTCCAGCCCAGGCAAATTGAACAAAGCGGTTGTTCTTTTGTGTTAGGCGGTGTCTATCGAGGGCCTTAGGCGGCTTATGAAAGCACCTTTTGTTCGTGGGTAGTTTCTGAGGAATCCCTGAAAAATCATAATTTTTGGGTACGAAAAATACCAATTGTGGGGATGGTCACTTCTAAAACTTCTGTTCATGAGAGATCGTCTATATTTTTACCATATGTTCTAAAAATGATATTCTCGGGGCACTTTGAAACTTTTTTCTATATCATTATCCGTTACAGATATCCAGAGGTTCAAAGTCATCGTACTTATGCAGAAATAGCAAAATTAGATGTTTTTGCACAGTGGGGCGCAATTATCTAAATAACTAACCGTAGCAAATGACTCAAATTTTACCTACACATTTTTTGTTGTGGTCTTCAATCCAAAGACTGGTTTGGTTACTTTATTTCGTGCAAGCGTCTTCATCTCCGAGTAACTACTACAACCTACATCCTTCTGAATCTGCTTAGTGTATTCATCTCTTGGTCTCCCTCTACGGTTTTTACCCTCCTCGCTTCTCTCCAATACTAAACTGGTGATCCCTTGCTGATTCAGAAAGTGTTCTACCAACCGAGCCTTTCTTCTACCCAAATTTTGCCACAAATACCTCTTCTCCTCAATTCCATTCAGTACCTCCTCATTGGTTACATGATCTACCCATCTAATCTTCAGCATTCTTCTTCAGCATCACATTTCAAAAGCTTCCACCACATTTCAAAAGCTTCTATTTTACCCGTGTCTACACTGTTTATCGTCCATGTTTGACTTCCATATATGGCTACACTCCATACAAATACTTTCGGAAAGGTCTTCCTGTCGCTGAACTCAATACTCTATGTTAACAAATTTCTCTTCTTCAGAAACGCTTTCCTTGCCATTGTCAGTCTGTATTTTATATCCTTCCTACTTCGACCACTATCAGTTATTTTACTTCCCAAACAGCAGAACTGATCTGCTACTTTAAGTGTCTCATTTTCTAACCTAAATACCACGGCATCACCTGATTTAATTCGACTACAGTCAATTATCTTCGTTTTGCTATTGTTGATGTTCATCTTATATCCTCCTTTCAAGACACTGTCCATTCCGTTCAACTGCTCTTCCAAGTCCTTCGCTGTCTCTGACAGAATTACAATGCCATCGGCAAACCTAAAACTTTTTATTTCTTCTCCCTGGACTTTAATTCCTACTTCAGATTTATCTGTTGCTTCCTTTACTGCTTGCTCAATATACAGATTGAATAACATCGGGGGTACGCTAATATCCTGTCTCACCCCCTTCTCAACCACTGCTTCCTTTTCGTGTTCCTCGAATCTTATAACTGCCATATGGTTTCTGTACAAATTGTAAATAGCTTTTCGTTCCCTGTATTTACCTCTGCCACCTTTAGAATTTGAAAGAGAGTATTGGTTCAAATCGCTCTGAGCACTATGGGACTTAACTTCTGAGGTCATCAGAACTTAGAACTACTTAAACCTAACTAACCTAAGGACATCACACACATCCATGCCTGAGGCAGGATTCGAACCTGCGACCGTAGCTGTCGCACGGTTCCAGAATCGCTCGGCCACACTGGCCGGCGAAAGAGAGTATTCCAGTCAACATTGTCAAAAGCTTTCTTTAAATCTACAAATGCTATAAACGTAAGTTTGCCTTTCCTTAAGCTATCTTCTGTGAAAAGTCTCATGTTCTTACATTTCTCCAGAAACCAAACTGATCTTCCCCGAGGTCGGATTCTGCCAGTTTTTCCATTCTTCTGTAAAGGATTCGTGTTAGACTTTTGCAACCGTGTCTTATTAAAGTGATAGTCCGTAATTTTCACACCTGTCAGTCCCTACTTTATTTATAATTGGAATTATTCTATTCTTCTTGAAGTCTGAGGGTATTTCTCCTGTCTCACACACCTTGCTCACCAGATGGTAGAGTTTTGTCAGGACTGGCTCTCCCAGGGCTCTCCCAAGCTCTAACAGAATGTTGTCTATTCCCAGGGCTTTGTTTCGACTTAGGTCTTTCGGTGCTCTGTCAAATTCTTCACTCAGTTTCATATCTCCCAATGCCCTCAAGTACATCGCCCTTGTATATACCCTTTATGTAATCCTTTCACCTTTCTGCTTTCCCTTCTTCGCTTAGGATTGGTTGTCCATCTGAGCTCTTAATACTCATACATATGGTTCTCTTTTATCCAAAGGTCTCTTTCATTTTCCTGTAGGCAGTATCTATGTTACTCCTAGTGATACGTACTTTTACATCCTTACATGTGTCCTCTAGCCATCCCTGCTTAGCCATTTTGCACTTCCTATCGATCTCATTTTTGAGACGGTGGTATTCCTTTTAGCCTGCTTCATTTATTGCATTTTTATATTTTCTCCTTTCATCAATTAAATTCAATATCTCTTCTGTTATCTAAGGATTTCTAATAGCCCTCGTCTTTTTACCTACTTGATCCTCTGCTGCCTTCGCTATTTCATCTCTCAAAGCTATTCACTCTTCGTCTACTGTATTTATTTCCCCCATTCTTGTCAATCGTTCCCTAATGCTCTCCCTGAAGCTCTCTACAACCTCTGGTTCTTTCCCACATCTCGTGGTCGTGCGGTAGCGTTCTCGCTTCCCACGCCCGGGTTCCCGGGTTCGATTCCCGGCGGGGTCAGGGATTTTCTCTGCCTCGTGATGGCTGGGTGTTGTGTGCTGTCCTTAGGTTAGTTAGGTTTAAGTAGTTCTAAGTTCTAGGGGACTAATGACCACAGCAGTTGAGTCCCATAGTGCTCAGAGCCATTTGAACCAACCTCTGGTTCTTTCAGTTTATCCAGGTCCCATCTCCTTGAAGTCCTACTTTTTTGCAGTTTCTTCAGTTTTAATCTACAGTTCATAACCAGTAGATTGTGGTCAGAATCCATATCTGCCCCTGGAAATCTCTTACAATTTAAAACCTCATTCCTAAATCTCTGTCTTAACATTATATAATCTATCTGAAACCTTGCTTGTGTCGCCAGGCCTCTTCCACGTATACAACCTTCTTTCTTGATTCTTAGATCAAGTGTTAGCTGTGATTAAGTTATGCTCTGAGCAAAATTCTACCAGGCGGCTTCCTCGTTCGTTCCTTGCCCACAGTACATATTTACCTACTACTTTTCCTTCTCTTTCTTTTCCTATTATCGAATTCCAGTCCCCAATGACTATTAAATTTTCATCTCCCTTAACCATCTGAATAACTTCTTTTTTCGCATCATACATTTCTTCAATCTTTTCATCATCTGCGGAGCTAGTTGGCATATAAACTTATACTACTGTGGTAGGCGTGGGCTTCGTATCTATCTTGGCTTCAATAATGCGTTCACTATGCTGTTCATAGTAGCTTTTCCGCTTTCCTATTTTCTTATTCATTATTAAACCTACTCCTGCACTACATCTTTTTGATTTTGTATTTAGAACCCTGTATTCACCTGACCTGAAGTCTTGTTCCTCCTGCCACCGAACTTCACTAATTCCCACTATATCTATCTTTAACCTATCCGTTTCTGTTTTTAAATTTTCTAACCTACCTGCCCGATTAAGGGATATGATGTTCCATGCTCCGATCCGTAGAACGCCAGTTTCGTTTCTCCTGATAACGATGTCCTTCTGAGTAGTCCCCGCCCGGAGATCCGAATGGAGTATTTTACCACCGGAATATTTTACCCCAGAAGATTCCATTATGATTTAACCATACAGTAGAGTTGTATACCCTCGGGAAAAATTATGGTTGTAGTGTTCCCTTACTTTCAGCCGTTCGCACTACCAGCACAGCAAGGCCGTTTTGGTTGATGTTACAGGGCCAAATCAGTCAATCGTCCAGACTGTTGCCCCTGCAACTACTGAAAAGGCTTCTGCCCTCTTCAGGAACCAAACGTTTGCCTGGCCTCTCAACAGACACACTTCTATTGTGGTTGCACATGTGTTAACGGCTATCTGGGGCGCTCGAGTCTCCCCACCAACGGCAAGGTCCGTGGTTCATGAGGGGACGCCGTTATCAAGATACACCCGAAAAACAATGATTTTTGGCTACCGAAAGTATGTGGAGGTGGACATTTCTATAATTTCTGTTCGTAGAAAATCATCGAAATTTTTGCGAGAATCTTGAAACATTTTTCGAAGTCGTTATCTGTTACTGGGATCCAGAGGTTCAAAGTTACCGTACTTATGCGTGTACAATGTGCACATCGTGTCCGATCTGAGGCGTAAATTTAGTTTTAACTCATGTAATGAACAAATGACAAGGGTTATAGGGTCATTGCAAGGGTTTTGAGACCACCGTATTATGTTTTTAGCCAGCATTTCTTCACCAGCAAAACTTTATGACGTGCTGTCTCTGTATAATGGGGACTTCACGCCTGTACAAATATGCCCAAAGTGGTACGGCAGTGACAAAACATGGAGTAAAAAGGGTATGAAAATGCCAGAAAAAGACTTAAAATAACTGCCAAAACTTACGTAAAACTGGAATGACTGCAAATACAGTGAATTGCGTCTGATAACATTTTCGCTCTTTTTAGATACAAATCAGAAGCCCGACGTTTTCGATAAATTTCGATCGATGAGCAAAGTATCCAGAAAAAAAAATGTAAAGCAAACGATTTTGTGTTAACCTTATGTTGTTTACATGTGTCAAAGTGTATAAGTGTGTCGAAATATGTAAATAAAATGTCAAAACTTTACTGACAAATAGAATTCGTTTTATATAAGCGGCAAACTCTGCTGTATCAGGAAAAAGAAGGGAACCAGTGGAATAGTGCCCCTACCGGAGTGGACAAAAGGCGAAGATATTTCTCTTGAAAAGATTGATAGAGAAGTAGGGAACAAGTTGCCTCATCCCTCATTCCACCCTCCCCACAAAAAAAAGAAGAAAGTTAGTGCTAACATATTCGCGCCTCTTTGTACAGGAAGAGGGTAACAGAGAAACAGGTCTAGCAACGGTGGAAGAGATGGAGGACAGTGTGCCTAAGAGAGAAAGAGTAACGGCGGGAGAGAGAAAGAGTCAGTGAAAGAGAGATGCGTGAAGACAATAGCAGTGGGAGCCAAAGAGAGAGAGGATATGTAGATGGTCAGTGAGAGACAGTAACAGTAAAAGAGAACGAGTTGTGGATGGAGATACAAACAGTGGAAGCAAAATAGACAGGAGACAGTTGAAATGAAAAATACAGGGAGTGGAGGCCATACATAGGCTTGTGCGAGGGGGCGGGAGAGTCTGGATCCTCCCAGACCGGTGAACTTTCACGCGAAGGTTTGGGGAAGGGCGCATTTCGTGGGTGTAGGGGAAAGTATAAGTTGGAACCCTCACAATTTTTTGGCTGTCGACGTATGGTGGAGACAGTGGTAATGGGGAAGAAAGACAAAAGGAGACAGTATAAGTGATATACTGTAATTCAGTGATGAAAAATGAAACAGTGAGAGAGAGAGAGAGAGAGAGAGAGAGAGACACTGAAGTGCCAGGCAAACTGGTACAGACATGCGTATTCAAATACAGAGATATGTAAACAAGCAGAATGCGGCGCTGCGGTCGGCAACGCCTTTATCAGAAAGTATTTGGCGCAGCTGTTAGATCGATTACTGCTGCTAAAATGGGAAGTTATCAAGATTTAGGTGAGTTTGAACGAGGTGTTGTAGTCGGCGCACGAGCGATGGGACACAGCATCTCCGAGATAGAGATGTAGTGGAGATTTTCCCGTACGACCATTTCACGAGTGGAATCCGGTAAAACATCAAATCTCCGACATGGCTTCGGCCGGAAAAAGATCCTGCAAAGACGGAACCAACGACGACTGAAGAGAATCGTTCAACGTGACAGAAGTGCAACCCTTCCGAAAATTGCTGCAGATTTCAATGTTGGGCCATCAACAAGTGTCAGCGTGCGAACTATTCAACGAAACATCATCGATGTGGGGTTTCGGAGCCGAAGGCCCACTCATATACCCCTGATGACTACACGACACAAAGCTTTACGCCTCACCCAGGCCCGTCAGCACCGATATTGGATTGTTGTCGGCTGGAAGTATGTTTCCTGGTCGGACGAGTCTCGTTTCAAATTGTATCGAGCGGATGGACGTGGACGTGTATGGAGACAACCTCATGAATCCTTGCACCTTGCATGACAGCAGGAGACTGTTCAAGCTTGTGGAGGATTGTAATGACTCTGACAGGTGACAGGTACGTAAGCATCCTGTCTGATCAGCTGCATCCATTCTTGTCCATTGTACATTCCGACGGACTTGGGCAATCCCAGCAGGACAATGCGACACCCGACACGTCCATAACTGCTACAGAGTGGCTCCAGGAACACTCTTCTGAGTTTAAACACTTCCGCCGACCACGAAACTCCCCAGAGATGAACATTATTGAGCATATCTGAGATGCCTTGCAACGTGTTGTCGAGAAGAGATCTTTACCCTCTCGTACTCTTACGGATTTATGGACAGCCCTGCAGGATTCATGGTTTCAGTTCCCTTCAGCACTACTTCAGACAATAATCGAGTCCATGCCACGTCGTGTTGCGGCACTTATGCGTGTTCGTGGGGGCCCTACACGATATTAAGCAAGTGTACCAGTTTCTTTGGCTCTTCAGTGTATATATACAGTGGCAGTGAGAGAGAGATGCTGAATATGAAGGCTCAGCTGCAAAGAGAGGCTGGGTAAAGAGATTTTGAATGTTCAGTGTTAAAAAAGCGCGAAAATGTTCGCACGAAGAATTTTTTGATGAAGATGGTAACTGGTTGCCCACTTTTCTGCCAGCATTTTAAAGAGGAACATATTCGCCTTTTCCGTGCTATGACTGGAACATTCTTCCACTGGTGTTAAATCTATATACATATTGTTTTGAGTCAACAGTCCTCTAAATACTTTGATGCGGCCCGCCACGAATTCCTCTCCTGTGCCAACCTCTTCATCTCAGAGTAGCACTTGCAACCTACGTCCTCAGTTATTTTCTAAATGTATTCCGATCTCTATCTTCCCCTACAGTTTTTGACCTCTACAGATCCCTCTAGTACCATGGAAGCTATACCCTGATATCTTAACAGATCTCCTATCATACTGTCCCTTTTTCTTGTCAGTGTTTTCTATATATTCCTTTCCTCTCCGATACTGTGGATAACCTTCTCATTCCTTAACTTATCAGTCCACCTAATTTTCAACACTCTTTTGTAGCAGCACATCCCAAATGCTCCTATCCTCTTCTGTTCCGGTTTTCCCACAGTCCATATCTCACTGCCAGACAATGCTGAGCTCCAAACGTACATTCTCAGAAGGTTCTTCCAAAAATTAAGATCTACGTTTGATACATAGGGTTGTTTCGCTGCCTAGGTAGCAGAATTTCTTAATTTCATGTAATTCATGATCAACAATTATGGTGTTAAGTTTCTCGCTGTTCTCATTTCTGCTACTTCTCATTACTTTCGTCTTTCTTCGATTTACTCTCAATCCATATTCTGTATACATTAGGCTGTTCATTCCATTCAACAGGTCCTATAATTCTTCTTCATTTTCACTGAGGACAGTTATGTCATCAGCGAATCTTAACGCTAATAAACTTTCACCTTGAATTTTAATCACACTCTTGAACATTTCTTTTATTTCCATTATCACTTCTTCGACATATGGATTGAACAGCAGGGTCGAAAGACTATGTCTCTGTCTTACATCCTTTGTCATTCGTGCCTTTGTTCTTCATCTTCCATTACTATTGTTCCCCCTTGGTTCTTGTACATATTGTACATTGCACGTCTTTCCCTATAGCTTACACCTACTTTTCTTAGGATTTCGAACATCTTGCGCCACTTTCTATTGTCGAGCGATTTTTCCAGGTTGACAAATCCTATGAACGTGTCTTAAGCTGATTGTGCGATAATTCTTCCACTTGTCGGCTCTTGCAACCATTGGAATGGTGTGGATGACGTTTTTCCGAAAGTATGATGCTATATCGCGTCTTATAGTTCTCCATACCAACGTTAATAATGGTTTTGTTGCCACTTCCCCCAATGATTTTAGAAATTCTGATGGATCCATCCCTCCTGCCTTTTTTGAATTTAAGTCTTCCAAAGCTCTTTTAAATACTGGATCCCCTATCTCTTCCCTACCGACTCCTGTCTTTTCTTCTGACACGTCATCAGGTCAGTCCTCCTCCTCGTAGCGGTCTGCTCTCTCCTCTGCTTTTAACAGTGGAATTCCCACTGTGCTCTTAATGTTACCGCCCTTGCTTTTAATTTCACCGAACGCTATTTTGACTTTCCTGTACGCCTGAATGTCCTACCGACAATCATTTCTTTTTCGATTTCTCAACAGTTTTCATGTAACCATTTTGCCTTAGCTTCCCTGCACTTCCTATTTATTTCATTCCTAAATGAGTTGTATTTTTGTATTCCTGAATTTCGTAGAACATTTTTCTACTTCCTTGTTTCGACGATCAGCTGAAGTATTTCTTCTGTTACCTATAGTATCTTCGCAGTTACCTTCCTTGTACCTACGTTTTGTTCCACAACTTCTGTGATTGCACATTTTAGAGGTGTCCATAGCTCTTCAACTGAACTGCCTACTGAGCTGTTCATTATCGCAGTATGTGTAGTCTTAGAGAACTTCAAGCGTGTATTTTGATTCCCTCTTGCGCATTGATTCTTCCTGACTAATGTCTTAAACTTCAGCCTATTCTTCATCGTTACCGAATTGTGATCTGAGTCTATATGTGCTCCTGGGTACGCCTTAAAGTCCAGTATCTGACTTCGGAATCTTTGTCTGTCCATAATGTAAACTAACTGAAATATTCCCTTATCATCCGGCCTTTTCCAAGTATACTTCCACCTCTTGTGATTCTTGGTTACTAGCTGAAATTTATTACAGAACTCAATCAGTCTTTCTCCTCTCTCGTTCCTTGTCCCAAGCTCATATTCTCCTGTAATCTTTTCTTCTACTCCTTCCCCTACAACTGCATTCCAGTCCCTCATTGCTATTACATTTTCATCTCCCTTTATGTACTGTATTACTCTTTCAATATCCCCAAATACTTTCTCTATCTGTTCATCTTCTGCATGCGACGTCGGCATGTATACCTGAACTATTGTTGTCGACGTTGGTTTTGCTGTCGATTCCGATGAGAACAATCCTGTCACTGAATTATTCACAGTAACACACTCTCTGTGCTACCTTCCTACATTTCCTACATAAATATATCTTCAGCATATCGTACTACTTGAGTACCTCTTGGTGGCTTGGTTCCCATGTCTGCTGGATAAACATTAAACAGAGTAGGGCTCAATATTGATCAATTTGGAAAGCCAACAGTGGAATACCTTGTGTTTACAGTTTCACTTTTTAGCCATAAAAGGACGTTCCTTCTAATGAAAAATTTGCTTATACCATTCACAAAATGGTAGTGCAGTCCTACCTCTATCATTCGTTTCCATCACAAGGGAATGATACTATTAAATAAGATGATATACTCCTTCAGCATCCACAAACATGGGTGTAAGATACTGTCTTTTGTCAAATGCATTTTGTATGTGCTAACACTTGGTTCAAGAATCATAAAAGAAGGTTGTACACCTGGAAGAATCCTGGAGGTACTAAAAGGTATCAGATACATTACATAATGGTAAGACAGAAATTTAGGAACCAGGTTTTAAATTGTAAGACATTTCCAGTGGCAGATGTGGATTCTGACCACAATCTATTGGTTATGAACTGCAGATTGAAACTGAAGAAGCTGCAAAAAGGTGGGAATTTAAGGAGGTGGGACCTGGATAAACTGAAAGAACCAGAGGTTGTAAAGAGTTTCGGGGAGAGCATAAGGGAACAATTGACAGGAATGGGGGAAAGAAATACAGTAGAAGAAGAATGGGTAGCTCTGAGGGATGAAGTAGTGAAGGCAGCAGACGATCAAGTAGGTAAAAAGACGAGGGCTAGTAGAAATCCTTGGGTAACAGAAGAAATATTGAATTTAATTGATGAAAGGAGAAAATATAAAAATGCAGTAAATGAAGCAGGCAAAAAGGAAGACAAACGTCTCAAAAATGAGATCGACAGGAAGTGCAAAATGGCTAAGCAGGGATGGCTAGAGGACAAATGTAAGGACGTAGAGGCTTGTCTCACTAGGGGTAAGATAGATACTGCCTACAGGAAAATTAAAGAGGCCTTCGGAGATAAGACAACCACTTGTATGAATATCAAGAGCTCAGATGGCAACCCTGTTCTAAGCAAAGAAGGGAAGGCAGAAAGGTGGAGGGAGTATATAGAGGGTTTATACAAGGGCGATGTACTTGAGGACAATATTATGGAAATGGAAGAGGATGTAGATGAAGACGAAATGGGAGATAAGATACTGCGTGAAGAGTTTGACAGAGCACTGAAAGACCTGAGTCGAAACAAGGCCCCGGCAGTAGACAACATTCCATTAGAACTACTGACGGCCTTGGGAGAGCCAGTCCTGACAAAACTCTTCCATCTGGTGAGCAAGATGTGTGAGACACGCGAAATACCCTCAGACTTCAAGAAGAATATAATAATTCCAATCCCAGGGAAAGCAGGTGTTGACAGATGTGAAAATTACCGAACTATCAGTTTAATAAGTCACAGATGCAAAATACTAACGCGAATTCTTTACAGACGAATGGAAAAACTGGTCGAAGCGGACCTCGGGGAAGATCAGTTTGGATTCCGTAGAAATATTGGAACACGTGAGGCAATACTAAACTTACGACTTATCTTAGAAGAAAGATTAAGAAAAGACAAATCTACGTTTCTAGCATTTGTAGACTTAGAGAAAGCTTTTGACAATGTTAACTGGAATACTCTCTTTCTACTTCTGAAGGTGGCAGGGGTAAAATACAGGGAGCGAAAGGCTATTTACAATTTGTACAGAAACCAGATGGCAGTTATAAGAGTCGAGGGGCATGAAAGGGAAGCAGTGGTTGGGAAAGGAGTAAGACAGGGTTGTAGCCTCTCCCCGATGTTATTCAATCTGTATATTGAGCAAGCAGTAAAGGAAACAAAAGAAAAATTCGGAGTAGGTATTTAAATTCATGGAGAAGAAGTAAAAACTTTGAGATTCGCCGATGACATTGTAATTCTGTCAGAGACAGCAAAGGACTTGGAAGAGCAGTTGAACGGAATGGACAGTGTCTTGAAAGGAGGATATGAGATGAACATCAACAAAAGCAAAACGAGGATAATGGAATGTAGTCAAATAAAATCGGGTGATGCTGAGAGAATTAGATTAGGAAATGAGACACTTAAAGTAGTAAAGGAGTTTTGCTATTTAGGGAGTAAAATAACTGATGATGGTCGAAGTAGAGAGGATATAAAATGTAGACTGGCAATGGCAAGGAAATCGTTTCTGAAGAAGAGAAATTTGTTAACATCGAGTATAGATCTAAGTGTCAGGAAGTTGTTTCTGAAAGTATTTGTATGGAGTGTAGCCATGTATGGAAGTGAAACATGGACGATAACTAGTATGGACAAGAAGAGCATAGAAGCTCTCGAAATGTGGTGCTACAGAAGAATGCTGAAGATAAGGTGGGTAGATCACGTAACTAATGAGGAGGTATTGAATAGGATTGGGGAGAAGAGAAGTTTGTGGCACAACTTGGCTAGAAGAAGGGATCGGTTAGTAGGACACGTTTTGAGGCATCAAGGGATCACCAATTTAGCATTGGAGAGCAGCGTGGAGGGTAAAAATCGTAGAGGGAGACCAAGAGATGAATACACTAAGCAGATTCAGAAGGATGTAGGTTGCCGTAGGTACTGGGAGATGAAGAAGCTTGCACAGGATAGAGTAGCATGGAGAGCTGCATCAAACCAGTCTCAGGACTGAAGACCACAACAACAACAACAACAACATGTGCAAAATGCGTTGTCGCATTATCTAATGTGAGCCAACGTTCCCGAAACACGTTCTGACAATCTGGTAGTATATTATTAGCTTAGAGCCACCTTTCAAGACTATTTGTAATTACTTGCTCCAAGGTTTTCGCAATGTACGATGATTGTGTTGCTATGGGTCTGTAGGAGTCGAGAGACACTTGACCCTTTCCAGTTTTCAGAAATAGTATAATGTAGTTCAATCTTCAGGAAATGAATCGTTTAACCATATTCAAGTTAGATATGCAACAGCCTCACTTTTGCAGATTCAGGTAAATTCTGCAGCTTTGCATAATAAATATCATCCACTCCTGATGCTGTGGGCACTGTGCGGTTTGACGCAATCGACAGTTCTTCTTAAGTAAATGACAAGCCAAGAAAATGATATGATATTTCCGATAAAGACAAGGATCTGATAATAAGGTTCCACCTTTCCGGACGTCGCTCATATCCTAAGAATACCAAACGTCAAAACTAAGAATAAAGAATGGTTCAAATGGCTCTAAGCACTATGGACTTAACATCTGAAGTCGCCAGTCCCCTAGACTTAGAACTACTTAAACCTAACTAATCTAAGGACAACACACACTTCCATGCCCGAGGCAGGATTCGAACCTGCGACCGTGGCAGCAGCGCGGTTCCGGACTGAAGCGCCTAGAACCGCTCGGCCACAGAGGCCGGCAATAAAGTATGCTCCCTGCTTCACGTAGCAATCCCTAATGTACTGACGGAAAAAATCGCATCACGAGAAAACAATTAATATAGAATAATGAAATTTCGGGGTTGCATTTGTCTAGGTAACATTTTAAATGATGTGAGATGGAGTTCCGTGCATGTTGCACTTGATCGGTCAAATCAAGGACGGCTAATGCTGTTTGACGATGACGCTTGAACTATTAAGTCATAATGTCACATATATGCTCGATTGGAGACAGATATAGTGATCGAAAAGGCCAAGGCTACATGTCGATACTGTATAGAGCAACTTGGGTTATAACAGCGATGTGAGGGCGATCATTATCCTGTTGAAAAACATCCTATACAATCCTGTTCACGATCCTATTCAAGAATTACCCGAATTCGACGTAAATAGGTAGATGTGACGTACATGTTGCTGAGCTGTGTGGTAACGTCCTTGCCAATCATACAGCAGGTCAGGTTAGATTCCTTCCTGGGTTGGAGGTTTTCCCCGCTTCTAACCTAACCTAACCTAACCCAGCCTAACTTAACCTGTGACCTACTGCACATCAAGTCCATAGACTAACCACTGCTCTAGGCCTCAAGGGCGGGTCGAGACCTTATATTTATGACTGGCGACCCAGTCGCAACCATGAATTGCAGCTTTCAAAAATTCGGCATTACCTAATGTCTTGAAAAGCTATCTAATGTAAGCTGATCACTATGGCTGTGACAAGGTATATGAGACGCTGAAGTATCCCAATCGTGTTTGGTTAGTGCTGTGTGTGAAACGTGTGTATTTCATTAGCTTCGTTGGGTTGGACAAGAATTGGATGTGAACTGACCAATTGTTGTGTCAGTTTGGCAACGGCGAATGGTACAGTAGTGACGCTGAGCGCTCTGATTGGCGGAAACCAGCTCCAACGCGCGAAGTGTCAACTATCAAGTAATTTTAATCAGACTATAGACCTCAGCGAAAATATATGAATGTACTATGAACTATGTAAACTAGTAGTTGAAACTTTCAAAAGCTCGCACTTGCAACAATGAAAAATTATCATTTGCAAGTACAAAAAGAACACAGTGTTGCCAAAAGAAGAGATGCAGTTACAGCAAAACTTCTCCTCATTAAGAGCACGGTTTGTAGTGTTTGACAACAATGTACGATTTACTAACGTTATCTGTCATAATCGGAATCTCAGTAAAGTCTGTTGACACCCCCTGCTCTGTTACACCTGCTCCAACTGAAATGATGGTTCAGCATTACCTTATGACATTTTGATATTTCTGTTGGTTTTATGCGTTCCAGTGCCTAAGATAGATGTTTAGATACTGTTTTTGTAATTAGTTAATTTTTGCGAATCACGTTTTATTTTACAGATTTCCTCACTCGGGCATGTTTCACCACTTGTAGCCTATATCATCTGAAATACGCTCTAAGACGGAAAAAACAACGCACCATGTAGGAATTATCCGAATTCGACGGAAATCGGTAGATGCGATGTGCATGTACAGACAAACAAATGATAACAGTTACAGTAAAACTCGATGATTAATGCAAGAGAAAGAGCCTTACAAATTGAGCAAGACAGTAACACATTAGTCCACCTCTCCCCTGTCCGACTGCCTAGCTGAGTGGTGACATCTTTGCCTGCCATGCAGAGGGCCCAGATTCTATTCTCAGTGGGGTTGGAGATTTTCTCCGCTCCTCACCTAACCTAACCCAACCCAAATGACCTTTTGCACATCAGATTCATACACTTAACTATTGCGCTACGCTACAGTAGCGGGTCGAGACTTTATATTTAATGACTGTGGTGACCCAGTCGCAACCATGAGTTGCAGCCTTCAAAAATGCGGCTTCACTCACTGCCCTGAAAAGCTGTCTAATGTAAGCTGATCTTTGTGATTGTGATAACTGTATATGAGACGATGAAGTATGCCAGTGCTGTTTGGTTAGTCCTATGTGTGTATTTCATTAACCTCGTTGGGTGTATGTGTGTATTTTTTGGTGTAGTTATCATTTGTGCTGTAACACGAAAGAAAAGTGCCAGAGCCATGATTCGGGATACAAACACATCAAGAAAGAATGTCGGAGAAGGGACTGCAACTTGTCAGTATGGCAAGGGCGAACGGTTCTGGAGTTACATTAAGTGCTCTGATTGGCGGAAACCATCTCCAATGCGTGAAGTGTCAGCTATCAAGTAATTTTGATCAGACTATAGCCCTTTGAATGAGAGAAGACGAAAGGTTCCTCAGCTAAAACAAATGAATGTACTGCAAACTATATAAAGTAGTAGTCGAAATTCTTAGTAGTTCGCACTTGCAACTATGAAAAATTATAATTTGCATGTACAAAAAGAACACAGTTTGCGAAAGGAAGAGATGAAACGCCGGCACAGTAGCTCAGCATGTTTGGTCAGAGAGTCGCATGGCCTCTGTAATAAAAAACTTGAATGGAAGGATCAACAAACGCACTTGAACGGATGTCCTGAGACCTCCGCAATGACCAAACACAACAACAACAAAAAAAGTGGTAACATCTTTGCCTACCACGCAGAGGGCACGGTTTCTGTTTCCAGCAGGGTTGGAGATTTTCTCCGCTTCTAACACAACCTGACCTAACATAACCTATAACCTTTTGTACATCAGGTTCATTTGCTAAAATAGCGGGTCGAGAGCTTATATTTATGACTGTGGTGACCCAGACACAACAAGGAGTAGCAGCTTTCAAAAATGCGCCTTACACACTGCTTGAAAAGCTATCTAATGTAAGCTGATATCTGTCTTTCTGATAACTGTACATGAGACGCTAAAGTATCCCATTGGTGTTTGATTGGAGCTATGTATGAAATGCGTGTATTTCATTAGCTTCGTTAGGCGTGTGTGATGTTTTTAGTGTGGTTATCATATGTGGTGTTATAAGAAACAAAAGTGCCAGAGTCATGACTCGAGATCCAGACACATCAAGAAAGAATGTTGGATAAGGATTGGAAGTGAATTGACCAATTGTTGTGTCAGTTTGGGAACAGTGAACGGTATGGAAATGACGTTGAGCGCTCTGATTGGCGGAAAACATCTCCAATGCGTGAAAGTATCAACTATCAAGTAATTTTAATCGGACTATAGCCCTTTGAACGAGAGCAGATGGCAGGTACCTCAGCCAAGACAAATTAATGTGCTACAAACTATGTAAACTAGTAGTTGAAATTTTTAAAAGCTCCCACTTGCAATAATGAAAACTTATAATTTGCAGGTACAAAAAGAACACATTGTTGCGAAAAGAAGAGATGCAGCTACAAGAATACTTCTCCTTATTAAGAGCATAGTTTGTAGTGTTTGACAACAATGTACGATTTACTACCACCATCTGTCATAATCGGATTCTCAGTAAAGTCTGTTGATACCATGACTGTTACTATTGGTATTGCAATGTGCCTGCTTTACGCTATCACAATTTTCCTACTGTTTGTTCCCTCGACATCCTGCGTTGTTACACCTGCTCCAATTAAAATGTTGGTCCAACATTATCTTTTGCCATTTTGATATTTCTGCTGGTTTTATGCGTTCCAGTGCCTAAATTTATGTTCGGATACTGTTTTTGTAATATGTTAATTAATTTTTGCAAACCACATTTTAGTGTACAGATTTCCTCACTCGAGCATGTTTCAACACTTCTATCCTATATCATCTGAAATTCGATCTAAGACAGAAAAAACGACGCACAAGGAAGGCATTTGCCGAATTCGACGGAAATCGGTAGATGTGACATACGTGTACAGGCAAACAAGTAATATCAGTTTTAGTAAAATTGGATGATTTATGCAAGAGAAAGAGCGTTACAAATTGACCAAGTCAATAACGCGTTAGTCCACCTCTGGCCCGTCTGTCGGCTGAGCTGAGAGGTAATGTCTTTGCCTACCATGCAGAGGGCTCAGGTGCGATTCCTGGCCGGGTTGGAGATTTTTGTCTGCTTGTGGATTTGATGTTGTGTTGTCCTCATCATCATCACCGACAAGCAAGTCGCCCAATGTGGCATCACATGATATAAGAGTTTCAACTTGGTGGCCAAACTCCCCCTGACGTGGTCTCTCGGCCATCAATGGCACACAATCATTTTATTTCATTTTTTTTATCTCAGTCCCTTATGCATGCATCTTGGCGTTGATTAGTAAGACATATTAGTATAGCACTCCAGACTATCACTCCTGGTTGTCGGCCAGTATGGCAGGCGACAATCAGGTTGGTATCCCAAAGCTGTCCAGGGCATCTCCAGACATGTCTTCGCTGATCATCAGGATTCAGTTCGAAGTGGGCGTCATCACTGAAGACAACTGTAGTCCAGTCTATGAGACTCCAGGCTGGACACGTGACTGGAGACGCGATGGATAGTGGTGTGATACCAACCTGACTGTCACCCGCAATACTTACTGAGAGCCAGGTTTCAAAATGGTTCTGAGCATTATGGGACTTAACATCTGAGGTCATCAGTCCCCTACAACTTAGAACTACTTAAACCTAACTAACCTAAGGACATCACACACATCCATGCCCGAGGCAGGATTTGAACCTGCGACTGTAGCGGTCGTGCGGTTCCAGACTGAAGCGCCTAGAACCGCTCGGCCACACCGGCCGGCTTGAGAACCAGGGGTTCTATTTCTTTTCATAGCAGGCAAAGCGGTACGTCGACGATGTTCCAAGTCCCCTTTTGTGCCCCTTGAAGGCAAGCTATCCTGGGATTACATTTCAGCAAGATAATGTCCACCTGTACACGCTTCTCTTTGTACTTGCCAAACTCTACCTTGGCCAGCAAGGTCGCCAGATTTCTCCATAATGGAGAATGTTGGGCAGAGCCCTCCCACAAGCTCAGGAATTTGACGATCTAATGCACCAGTTGGACAGAATTTGGCACGATATGTCTCAGGAGGATACCAACAACTCAATGGATCAACGCAAAGCCGAATAAGGTTCAGAGATGGACCAGCGCGTTATTGAATCGCTCAGTTTGCGAAGCTTTTTCTCTTGAACAAAACATTCAATTTTCCAGTGTTTCTGAAATTGTAATCATTTATTTGCCTGGATATGTACATCACATCTACCGATTTCCAACCAATTTGGATAATTTCTTTGCGGTGCGTCCTTTTTTTGTCTTAGAATGTGTGTTAGTGCTTCCGTTTTTCCCACAGGTTGAAGTAAATATTTATTTTTGTTGAAAATGTCTTGCAACGTTAGTTTTTTTCTTTTTTTGCGTAACGATTGGCAAGAATTTTCTTTTGGAAAGTACACCATGATATTTTCTACTGAAAATAGAAATGTCCAATATTTTTTCGGAATTTTTACTAATATGTAAAATTATCACTAAATCACATTAAGGGAGCGTTGTTGGGGTGCTTAGAGGCTGGATATGATACACGCCCCATGTCCCTGCTTATGGCTCTCACCTTCCTCCTTCATATTTGAGTGACACAGGGTGGCCTCAGAGTGACCTAGATAGAATTTCTATTTGTTGTAATGTATGGCAGCTTGCTCTAAATGTAAGAAAATATAAGTTAATGCAGATGAGTGGGAAAAAGACTCCTGTAATATTCGGATGCTCGATTTTATTGCACATACATAGAACAAGAGGTTCGTTACTGTACAATTATGCTATTGGTAATAAGTCATCGATGAAAAAATCGGAGGAATTAGAGTAATACAGAAGTTTTTAGCCACAGTTGTTCCTGCCACACATCAGTGAAAATAAACAATGTCAAAGACATGTTGAGCAGTATTTTAATGATTTACTCTGCAAGAGATAAAAACTACAAACAGGTGATATGCAACACTCTCCCCGGTGTTTCGTTGTAATATTTGACAGCAAGAGGAATGGGGAATTTATAAAATAACTTTCTTCTACTAGCAGTCATGAGATTCTTTTTCTTTTTTACATATAGTTTGACAGGTCGGTAGACTGTGATGCCTATCATCTTCTTCAAACACAGCTTCACAAAGACTAAGTTAATTTTGTGCAAGTATGATGCTTGAATTAACTTTACTGAGGACTGTGAAATCCACATTCGACCATTCTGTTTAGTTTTCCCGTGATAGGCGGGCCTACATGCTGCTAGTGTTGTTTCGACTACATAGCAAAAGTGTCACTGAGGAGCACTTACATGTCCTCCAAACAGTCCTAATGTCTCCCCATGCGATCTTGATACATTTTCGGAGCCCCGAAGAAAGACGTTTGTGGTCATTGATTTGTTTGGATGAAGCATTGCATACCTGGGTACTATCATGGTTTCATAGACAACAGCAAACATTCTTCCATGAAGGTGCTGATTGTCTTGTCTTACATTGGGATAAATTTAAAAACAATTACGGCAATAACTTTTGAAATCATAAAAAGTTTACCTACTTTTTTTCCATGTGTCTCATTTTTATTTGACTGGCCTTATACTATGTATCATCTGAAAACATCTCCGGCGCGCAAGTCGCCCAATGAGGCGTCGAAGCATTGCCCTCAGCGGCCGAACTTCCCCGAATGGGAAACTCCTGGCCCACAATGCCCTACGCTCATTTTCCATTACCTGTGATATGGTCGTTAGCAGATCTTAGGGGACTTGTCTCAGTTCTTCCAGCATTCACCGGAGAGTGGCACCAGGGAGCTTGGAATAAGGGGAAACAGCATAGCTTCCGTTGAGTGCAGCCACTGGCTGGAGTCAGAGGGCCTGGCGGTCCAACATATTGGAGAGGCCAGGATGTGGGGTCCTCCACAATGCGCTGGGGCGAACTTGTCCTCTTAGCTTAAATCACCGAATTGATGATCATTTCAGAATACATATATAGATACAATGTACTTTTGTGAAGGAATATTCCTCATCAGAATTGACCCAGAATTTCAGAAGTTAAACATGAACTACATTATGGCACTACCTGATTGTTTTAATGGAAATCGAACTGTCAGCCATATTATTTCGCAGTACAAATGGCACAAGACTCTTCCAGTTATTTCACTACATTTTCAGAACATTGACACTGAAGTGATGTTTATTAGTCACAGGAACACAACAGTATACGAAAAATACTGGTTGAGCATCTCTGAACTGAAACATTGTTATCAAAATCAAAAATTATATACACTTAATACTAGAGAAAGCCTTCCTTTTGCTATCTCCCCCACACAACATTTTTTTCAAAAACATTTAATTTCTTTAGACATTACCAGCATCATTTAATAATTTAGCAAAATCAAGAATACATAATTTGATCATTATGTTAACTTGCTATCTCACTAGTGCACTGAGGTGCCAAAGAAACTGGTACACCTGCCTAATATTGTGTAGGGCGCCCATGAGCACGCATAAGTGCGGCAACATGACGTGGCATGGACTCCAACTAATGTCTGAGGTAGTGCTGAAGGCAATTGACACAATGAATCCTGCAGGGCTGTCAATAAATCCGCAAGAGTTCTGAACGCCACGTTGCAAGGCATCTCAGATATGCTCAATAATGTTCATGTCTGGGGAGTTTGGTGCCCAACGAAAGTGTTTAAACTCTGAAGAGTGTTCCTGGAGCCACTGTGTAGCAATTCTGCACGTGTGAGGTGTCGCATTGTCCTGCTGGAATTCGCAAAGTCCATTGGAATGCACAATGGACATGAATGGATGCAGATGATCAGACAGGATGCTTATGTATGTGTCATCTGTCAGAGTCGTATCTAGATATACCATGAGTCTCATATCACTCCAACTGCACATGCCTGACACCATTACAGTGCCTCCACCAGTCCCCTGCTGACATGCAGGGTCCGTGGATTGATGAGATTATCTCCATGCCTGTACACATCCATCCTCTTGATACAATTTGAAACGAGACTCGTCCGACCAGGCAACATGTTTCCACTCATCAACAGTCCAATGTTACCGATAGTATTGATAGGTGCAGGTGAGGCATAAGGTTTTGTGTCGTGCCGTCATCAAGGGTACATGAGTGGGTCTTCGGCTCCAAAAGCCCGTATTGATGATGTTTCGTTGAATGGTTCACATGCTGACACTTGTTTATGTCCCAGCATTGAAATCAGCAGCAATTCGCGGAAGGGTTGCACTTCTGTCACGTTGAAGAACTATTCTCTATAGTCGTCATTGGTTCCGTATTTGCAGGATCTTTTTCCGTCTGCAGGGATGTCGAAGATTTCTTGCTTGACCAGATTCCTGATATTCATGGTACACTAGTGAAATTGTTGTACGGGAAAATCCCCACTTCATCGCTATGCCCCATCACTCGTACGCCGACTGTAACACCACGTTCAAACTCACTTAAATCTTGATAACTTGCCATTATAGCAGCAGTAACCAATCTATCAACTATGCCAGACACTTATTGTCTTTCATAGGCATTGCCGACCGCAGTGCCGTATTCTGCCTGTTTACATATCTCTGTATTTGAATAAGCATGCCTACACTAGGTTCTTTGGCACTTCAGCATTTCTAGTGATGACATCTGCAACAAATAATGGGGTGAACCCTTCAACAATCATTTTATTTATAAACTACAAAAACTTGCAACTTATTAAGTAACGAGCTTTATTACTGATCCGGTTTGCTGTCTTTAAGAGGTCATTAGCTTAATATATTTGCACCTCATTTTGTTTGTGTGGGCAATGTCATTCACCATTTTCATTTCATAGACTGTAAGTACTGGTTAACAGTGGCTTTTGTCAGTAATATCAACTGATTGTCAAGGTGCAGTTGAGCTCTCATGCGGGTGCTCAAGTTCAGAAATAAAGGACTGCTTACAGACAGACTCATAGCTCCACAAACCATTAAATAAATAGAGTTCTGTAGATACACATATTTACAAGCCTTATGATTGCAACAGAATATTCACTGTGCAGATATACAAACATCGTCTGCAGGAGTAATAAGAGCATCACGATTTCCTTCTCTCCATATGATAAAATTCAGTATGGTTATCACCATCCCTCAGAGCAGTTACAAGAGATTCACAGGTAATTTTTTTTCTCTAAATATCTATTCCTGGATGCATTATGAGTTCGCACCTCTTGTCACTTAAGGGTACACCCAGAATTGTTGGACACGATCAATTTTGGTGGTCGAGTTTTTACGGTGTGGGGCGGCATAATGTTGCGTGAACTTACTGACCTCCAACTCTTTGAACATGGTACACTCACCAGTTAACATTATTGTGACACTGTACCCCTTCCCCATGTGCATCTTCACAGGGGAGCATTAAGCCCTGATGTCATTATTAGGAGAATTTGGCCCTGATGTCATTATTATGGCTGACAGTGCATAACTGCATTGAACAGTGCAGGTGAAGGATAGGGTATTCAGTGAATGGACTGACCTTCTTGTTCGCCTGTATTAAATCCCCTCAAGCACATGTGGGATGCATTGGTGAGATGTATTGCAGCATGTCCACATGCACCAACGAAATCCAGCATTTGTCAGTCGTGCTGGTAGAGGAATGAAATGCCCTATGACAAGAACCCTACCAAGCTCGTGGAGAGCATGGGAGCACATTGCTGCCTGTGGTGATTGCACTCCCTATTAAGAATCACATCACACTTTTTTTAATGTCCAGGGGACTATCAGGAATTGTTACGATTTCAGGCTTATTGTCTTTGAATAAACATGTCATTTCAGTTTGTCTCATTGTGTACTCCTTTCAGTTACCTTCTGTGCTATACTATAGCAGTTCTTTCTTTGTATGGTCCGAGTTGCATTGATGTATGTTACTTGGCAGGGACTCATGCAAAAGTTATTTTTGTTCTGTCATTCTGCACACCAGTGTATTTCGCTCTATTCCTTTGCTTCCCAGTCTTTTTGTTGCAGTGCTCGATGTACAAGCTTTTCCTTCCACTGTACTTCAGGAACCAATTTACTGTATGAAGTTGGTGAGTGAAAATGTAGAAATGGCTAGCCATATTTAAACCAAAAGCATTAGTTTGACTAAATTATTTATCTGTGGAAAGTAAGAGCTCACTTCCCACTGCTGTTTGTGTGTCTGTAGGTAACACAAGCAAGTAGTTTTAAACAAATTTGTATTTTTATTCCGATGAGAATCACTGGTTTACACAAACACACTCCTCCCACAATGTTTTGGTGTCCCTAATATGGAGGAGTACGGAAGCTCCTGGTTTTTAGATCATGGTGTCAGGGTATCTGCAACTTTCATGGAAGTGACAGCTCTGGTTATTAGCAATTCGGACTCTCATCTGAAGATGATGGCCAGTTGGGATGTCAAAATATTATATCAGATTGATTGGAGAATTCGACTGCAAACTCAACAAACACACCAAATAGCTTCTACTTGTTTGTAGACTAAGGCCAAAGCCCACTACATTTATATACAATAATCCCAGTCTCTAGACATATTTTCCTATTAAATAGATCTCATTAATAATATGTATGAATTAAATGAATCTAAATCAATCTCATCTGATATTCGAAAGAACAGAGACAATAACTATGGCTAAAGATGAGTTAGCTGTTTTACAATATTCAACACACACAAACAAAATTACTATTGACTTGAAGAAAATGCCCTACACAAAGTACTGCTGGCTAATGGTGACTGGTCAGTGACTGGAGCACTCACATTTGGAGAGATAACCAGAAACATGTGGCACTTATACTTAGATTCATTCACTCACATTATCAAATATCTTTGTTGCAAAAAGTGTTATGTGTTCTTTGAACATTCATCTGAAGGTGACTGAACAAATTTTGTTAGTATCTTCCATTCAAGTTATCAAACATCCTCCTCATATTTTACTGAAAAAGAGAACTAGATAGAGGGTGACTATTAGTGAATTATGTGAAAAAAAGTTTAAATTAGTTACAAACTATGGACTGCACATACTTTATTCAATATTTAAATGTCATTACAGACATTCAGATTTAGGTTATGGGATGTTCAATATGCCTGTCATCATTGGCGATGATATGGTGCAGACAAATAGTGAAATTCTGCATGACCCGCTGAAGTGTCAGAACATCGATGCTATCGATGACCTCTTCAGTGGCTATTTTCAGCTCAGCAATGGTTTTGGGGTTATTGCCATACACCTTTAATATAGCTCCACAAAAAGGAGTCATATGTGTTCAGATCCAGAGAATACGGCAGCCACTCGAGGCCCATGCTAGAGGCCTCTGGGTACACCCACCAAAGACAGGATGTTGTCCCCAATGTGCTCCTCCGGAACACCAAACACCCTCCTGCTTTGATGGGGTCGAGCTGTGTCTTGCATGAACCATATCTTGTCAAAATCAGGATCACTTTGGAAAATGGGGATGAAATCATCTTCCAAAACCTTCACATACTGTTCAGTATGTAGGCCCATTTTACTTTACTATTTATATCCGTCCTTATGTGGTCATACTGCTATTTGCATTCATGTGTGACAGACAATTCAATTGTCTGTGGAGAGGAAAACATCCTATATTTACAGTGTTGTTATTTACATTTCTATTTTGAGATCTACACTTTATTATGTTCCTGAGCACAGTCCAACAAGACTGTACACCATCTAGGCTGCTCAAAGCCCATAACATTCCAAGAGATATTTTGGTGTTGGGCATATGAACAGACATTGAAACATATACCAATATCACACAAGTAGGTGTATCAAGCATCCTAAAAGCTTTCCCAGATGGACCATTGTTCAGCAGATCCACTTCTCCATTTGTTGAAAACAAAAGATTCATTTTATCATTATCATTCACATTAACTAAAACTGTTGTTAAAATTTTGCATGATAGATTGTAATGATGTGGAATGAGTCATTGTACATTCACATCACTAATTAATTTGCACATACCGTTACATTCTGAGTCTTCTTCTTCTTTTTTTCCCAAGAAGAAGTTAAATATATACAGATGTGTGTTAGTGATTCCACCCATCGCCTTTACACATTACAATAATAAAAATTCTTCTACTGATAGGAGCAGTTGTCAAGGACAAACTTTCTCAGTTTGTGTCCTTGTTCCTCTTGAGCTGTAATGAATTATTTACAACCAACTTCATGACAGAATAAATGTACTGTGAAGCATAATTCAGAATGCGCAACTCCTAAAACAGATGTCTACAAGATGATCATGGTAAGCACTGCATATTATTCTTGCAGCATGTTTTTGCGCAATAACATTATTGAAGGAAATTGTGCAAAATATGTCAATTTGCTTATTTGTCTCTTACCAAGATTTGCAATGATTCTAAGTGCAAATGTGACTGAACTAAGTTGTTTCAAGAGTTCCAAAACATGTTTTACCAGTTTCAATTCTCTTCAATATGGACCCCTTAAGAATTTTTGACTTTCCCCCCCCCCTATTTATGATTTCCTCAGCATGTGTTGCACTTCTCATTGGTGTAGCACCTCTAGATGTGCAGAACTGAATGTGTTGGGTATTTTTAAAATTGAGGGTGAGATCATTTTCAGAAAACCAATCAATGATACTTTTAATAACTCTGTTTACCATTTCTTCTGTTCCTGTATGTATGCTTGGATTGATTACAATAACAGTGTCATCTGCAAAAAGAACTAATTCTGCTTGTTGTATGCTTGACACAAGATCATTCATATATAAAATTTCTCCTCAGTCATAATTATGTCCCTGGACTGCTTGAATTACTAAGTACAACTTTCTGCATTCTTTTGCTTAGCTATGATATTATCCATTGGTTGGCTATACCATTAGTCCCATAAAATATTAATTTATCTAGGAGAATACTGTGATTCACACAATCAAATGCCTTAGAGAGGTTGCAGAAAATACCAAATATTTTATTATTTAATGCTTGTAAAATCATTTAGTGAACATGTAAATGGCATTCTCAGTAGAGCAACCCTTCTGAAACCCAAACTGTGATTTGCTAAGGATACTACTGTTGCTGAGGTGAGATACTATTCTAGAATAAATGGTTCAAATGACTCTAAGCACTAGCCCCGTAGAACTTAGAACTACTTAAACCTAACTAACCTAAGGACAGCACACAAAACTATTCTAGAATACATCATGTTCTCAAAAATTTTGGAGAATGATGTCAGCAGTGAAACAGGTTGGTAATTATTGACATCTCTCTTATCACCTTTCTTAAAGAGGTGTTTAACAACATCTCTCTGGAAAAATTCCTCAGCTTAGTGGTGTATTACATATTCAGGTACGAACTGGGCTTATTACATTGGAAAAAATTTTAGTACTCAGTTGGAAACACCATCAAAACCAGATGAACTTCTATTTTTGAGAGAATGTATTATTATCTTAATTTTAGAAGGAGAAGTTTGTGATACATTCATGTGGTTGAATTTTATGAAAGTTACATTTTAAACATACTGCTGTGATTTTGTTCTTGAACTATTTGTCCCTATGTTTTCTACGATATTTAAGACATGGTTATTAAATGCATTTGCTGCCTGTGACTCCTCATTTATAGCCCTTGCATTCAGTTCAATAGTGCTGTTGTGATGTTCAGTGGCTGGTTGACCTGTCTCTCGCTTCACTGTAGTCCATATCGCCTAAGTCTGAAGTACTGATTTCTGACATTATGTGCAAGTGCTTTGAGTTTTTAACATTTCTTTGTAATTTTGAGTAACTGCTGCAGGATACTCACTTGTTTTTGTCAAAAGACACATTTCCATTTTCCTTTCACAGGATACTTTAATCCCTCTAATGGTATATGGTTTTTTAGCTGGCTGTCATCTCCTGTAAACTATGCTTAAAAACATTTATCCTGGAGTCATTCATTATTCTGATTTCCACTGAGGAGTACCCATACTGTAAAGCACTATGTTATTTATCCTAACTGTGCATCATGATCAGAGAGACCATTTATTACTGGGTAAACAGATTTCTTCTTCCCTTGAGCTTCATCAAAGAAAACATTATCAATTAGGATCCTACTGTCTTTATCCACCCTGTTGGATAGTTAATTACTGAGACCAAATTGTAGGATCCAAATAAGGTTTCCATATCATTTTTCCTGTAGAATCCTTTAGGAAAATCTACATTGAAGTCACCACAGACCATTGACTGCTTGCTTCTGTCTGAAAGATAGCACAGTAAGGAATCCAGATTCCTCATAAATAGTTCAAAATTTCCAAGTGGGGATCAAAACAGTTACAATTAAAAGTGAACTTTTTTCAGAGAATTGCATGGGGAGATATGGGGACTGTGTAGAGGAAGTGTAAGGGCTTCCCAGCAAAAATTCTGCAGCGGACCCACACAACATAGGTGACATACACAAATTAGACACTCAGGAGCGGATAGAGCACCTCTCCAAGTTTTTAACCAACTTATGTGAAAAGCTGTTTTCCTCCAGTAGTCCTTGCAAGTCATTGCAAAAGACATAATGAACTTCATTGCCCCGAGAAGTCAGAGCATATAACAACTGCACCCGTATGGTTTCATACACACAGGGGTTTGCGTAGAATGCACCAGACAGTATCTGTAGTTCTCTGCCTGCACATCGCCAGGTTCTCAGTGCTGCTGACGAATGACACACACACACACACACACACACACACACACACACACACACACACTCTCTCTCTCTCTCTCTCTCTCTCTCTCTCTCTCTCTCTCTCTCTCTCCCCCCCCACCCCCTCTGCTGACTATCCTGGTTGGCCTGATTTCTTCACATTACATAAGCAGCCAGTCTTGAAATATATTGTACAAACCCATGGATTGTTTTGTCTGATGAAGCTTTTACCTCATATTTTGTATGAAACTGTCACTGAATCATCACAACTGACTCACATTTAGCAAATTTAAGGACATAAAATGCAAGTGTCGTCCCATTATATATCATGTTCTGACAGCTGTCTGTGGTGGTGGATCCTGGCGCTACACCACAACATGTATTATCAGCTGAAATTTTGAAGATGCTCTATCCACTGATATGTCATTTTTCTGTATATCTTGCAGTTTTCGTGCAGTTACCTTCTAAAACCCTGGAGGTAGTTATGAATAACTCTGTGCTACACTATAGTAACTAGCTAACCTGGAATTAAATTAGTGTAAGTTATTCATTTCTTTATAAAGGGTTGTACCATTAAGGGTATTTAATGTACTGTACAAGTCATTGATGCAAACAAATAATTCCTCAATGAAAGATCCTGCCTATTAACCTCATACATCTGTTCACTTTCACTGTTCTATAATCGGTGTCTGACATACACTCAAGGCCAATGTGGTTGTGAAACAGCAGTAAAAGGTAGAATAAGAAAAGTAGGGAGTACAGAGATGATGAAGGAATAGTCATAAGACTAATGTATACGAAGGTGAACATGTTATATTGAGTTCTGGTAGATTTTTGCAGTCGTAAAAAACAACAAATTTTGTCAAATCTTCAAAATTACATTCACTACGGTAACCCACCTGTGTATTTGAAGTTGCTAACTGATTGATTGGTAATCGATCAGACTCCTGCTGAAGCAAGAAATCAGTTTTTAATTGAAAGGAGATGGTGGTGTAAAGTTCCAATCACCAAAGTTTGAAATAAAATCATAGGGTAAATTACAATGCTCTCTATAGTGTCTTCGATATGCATATAAACTGGAAGCTGAAGATTTTAACTTATCTTTCTGGCACTATAGAACCCCCCCCCCCCACCCTCCGCCACACACACACACACACACACACACACACACACACAAGTACACGCAGTGAAATCCATATTGTGCAAATGGCCAGCTGGAATGGCTGCCTTGAGTGAAGCAGGTAGTGTGAAGATGGAGATATGAGTGATAATTTGGGGCAATGACTAGAACGAGATAGATGGGTAGCACTGGAAGAGTATGGTTCAAGAGAGAGCTTACTGAGGTGCAGGTATGAGTAGTGTGTTTCACATGGAGATATAGAGGGGTAGAGAGCAGAATTAAGGGGACTGCTGAGAAAAGGTATTTGGGAGGGGGAGGGGAGCAGGGGGCAAAAACTGTAGCAGTGAGTAACAAGAGAGAACAATGAACTTGACAATAGTGAACAGTGAGACAAGATACAGGGTGGAAACACGGAAAGATGTATGAGGACAGGAACAAGCAGAGATTGGAATGCACCAATGGAGAGACAGCAGCTGAAGAATGACATGTAGTGCTGAAAAGCATGGGCTCCATTTCCCCCTGGGTGGATAATGTGGTGAACTCATTTGCATTTGGAAACAGCACTGTTCAAACCTCTGATCAGCTGTCCAAATAATGGTATCCTCAAATTAACCTGAATTCGAGGGGTTCTATCAAAGAAAGACACAGCCAGTTTGTTTTCTCATCATCCTTTCCATTCCCAGCTTATGCTAGCAACTGAACTGACCTGCAACTCATAGCCTCTCCTTGGTAGCACCATCTCCTGATCACCTTGCAACTGAAAGTTCACATAAGTATAGACTTTGGTGGTCAAAAATATAAACATCACCAATAGTTTAGTCAACAACACACTCTTTATTCCTGTCAGATTTTGAATATTAATGATGGTGACCAGTTCAATCTCTACAAATAATAATTTGCGCAATCTAAAGAGACCCGCACGTGCAATCAAAGTGGTGAAGTATTCAACTGTGGCACAGGATTAATACAAATCACATTTATATGAAATTGACACATTTCACATTTAGCACATTGCTTCAGTAATATTTTAAGATGATTACATTTTGATAGTTCATTTAAGTTGGATCAGGACACAAATAATTGAGACCAAAAATAGCTCAATCTCATGCCAATAACAGTTCACACTTTTGGGTAATTACAACACAGTTCAGTTCAAACACTCATTAATTTAAGCTGCATAAGTCACTTGCAAAAAATTAAATATTAGATTTCTTGAGTTTCATAGTGAGCAGAGCACATATTTCACATACAGAATATATCTATTTATGGTATGAATCAAATAACGAGAGCACCTCCAACACAGACATTAACTGTTCACTTTCCAACCACAGACTGACCTCACATGGCTTCCACCATGCTTCTCTTGCTAGTTTGCAATAATCAACATTGAATTTATGTGTTGTTCTTTGTTTCATTTTCACAAATTAAAATTAAAGTTTTTACATATTTGAGTAGTTGAATAATGGATGGAGATTCATATAAACATGAACTTTTGGATATAATAATAATTTATATAGAATTACAGTGGTTAGTTTGCACAAATAAACGATTCTACTTCAGCAAACAATGTTTTACATAAAGATGTTAGTTGCTTCAAAATTAAATGAGTGCAGGAGTTGCTAATATATTTTTCATCATCTGTTGCAAGAATACTTATTTGTGCAGCTGTTTTGTATGCTTTATAACGAAACCTGGCGATGACTGAAATTAGACATACATCCCAAACTCCATCCTTCCCCTCTCCACTTCTCCCCTCTCCATGATCTTAACCCTTGTTTATTGTTATTGCAAATGAAACCTTGATTGGGAATTAAAGTCACTTAAAATGAATTGTAAAATTGATTGGTATCATTGGTACATGTGCTAGAAGAGATAGACCTCTCCAGCTGCCTGATCTGCAAGGATAGGAACATCAATGACAGTACTTCGCACAGTTATAATCTGTGAAGAGATACGATTACAGAGTTTCAGACAATGCAGATTTTGTAGTTATATTCTAGTCATAAGCCAATAAGCCATAGATACAACTTTCCCGTTGTCTACAAAAATGATGGTGAGGCAGAAAACAAAACAGCATATTGTTGACTCACAATTTTTGTTTGAAATTACATATGAGGAGAAAGAATATATGTGGATGAAGCAATTTGTGTAATGGTTTACATGGCCTGCTATTGTAGTTAAAACTGACTGTGAGAGAGAATAGGGAACTGCACATTTTCACAGCACAGCACAGAATTTTTTTTTTCTCGCAGTCAGTTTCAATGGAAAACCTGTACATTGTAATTTAAAAAAAAATATATATATATTATATGTCAGTCTAATCTACATTTGCCTGAATGTTTATTAGTATGTCGGTCAAAATTCGAAGCAAATCAGTCAAAAACTTTCCGAAATTTTTGTTAGCAATATTTCCCCATAACATATTCTATACACATTTATATACTACACATTAAAAAAAAACTATGAATCCAATGCTGTCCAAACATTTATTACATTATCATGTAAAAACATGAAGTAAATCATTGAAGAGCTTTCCAAGATTTTTTCCTTTATATATTATGTATATATGTACATATTATGTATGTTGAAAAACATACGGCCTAAGACCATCTCAGTGTTTATTAATGCAACATATAAAAATTTGAAGTAAATCGGTGAAATACTTTGAGATTTTTGGTAATTGCATCAAAGAAATACTTATCTTTATATAGTAGTACAGATATGAACGACAATGAAGCTTGAAATTACTGATATTTCATAAGTCGCACAATCTTCAAGCAAAATAAAATTTGGTTATTTTTGGCAGCAGAAAAACATAATCGATGCAAAAAATCCACCTGATTTGTCATATGCTCTACCACCAAATGATGTTACTGACAAGATGTTAAACTCTATCTTCCTTTTTTCCACTTCTCCGCTGGTTCAATAAAATGATCTTTTTATTTTAAGCAAATAACTGACCAGGCACATATCCACTTTCATAACTTTCATCTGGCACCGTTTCCACATAAAAAGTCTCTCACAGTGCCACCACAGAAAGCATATTTGCAGTGATGAGAAATCCTTCTCCAACTGTGCTACATTCCTTGCTTAAGTCTTCACAGCAAGCTTCACTCGCACCCCGAACTCACTTGACTAATAGAGGCTCCCATGCCTTATTTTCTCACACTCTTTATATTACACCCACAAACAAGAGTGTGGAATGCGTTAAGAACAGATAAAACTATGAAGCTTACAGTGATAGGAGGTGGGGCACAAAACGCGAGAGAATGTGGGAAAATGTAATGGCTTCATTATACTCACCCCACTGCAGTTTACTTCAAAGTATTTCTTCTCCTGAAAATTATACTGGTATTCCACAAAAGGATTCAACAGGGATTTAAAAATTCCTAAAAAATTGTGTGTAATTTTTAATCAGTATAAAACATTTCAAAAATTATGCAATTTAGTTTAGTTTCAATTAAGTGCAGACATGAAACCTCTGTACCATGATGTAACACATTTTGGTGATCAAAGTCATTAAAGCAATTATCATACTTAACAGAATAACCTATGTGACTTTCCAGAGTAATTTCAAGTGAATATATCTCAATAAGCTGAAAAGTCAACAAAGATGAAAAGTCAGTCATCAACTGCACAAGAAAACCTTTATTTGATTCACTTTACTAGTTTCAATATTAGGGAAGGGAAGTTGCTACTCAAGCATATAGCGGGGACGTTGAGTCGCCATAGGCACAACAAAAAGATTCACACAATTATAGCTTTCAGCCAATAAGGCCTTCGTCAACAATAGACACACATGCACACACACACACTCACGCAAACGCAACTTTCAAGTTGCGTTTGCATGTGTGTGTGTGTGTGTGTGTGTGTGTGTGTGTGTGTGTGTGTGTGTGTGGCCGAAAGCTGTAATTGTGTGAATCCTTTTGTTGTGCCTATCGTGATTCAGCATCTTTGCTATATGGTGAGTTCCAACTTTCCTTCTCTAATATTGTTACATTTCACCCTGGATTTTCCATTGTTTGACTTTACCAGTTTTGACAGTATTAAACTGTCATCTTCAGAAGTGGAATAGGCTCAAATCACTGATATACCAACTTCAAAATAAGAATCGGACAGTAGTTTTCTTTGCAACAGAATCAATAAAATAGAGTGACATTGCTAAAAATATATGATATGCGCAATGAGTAGCAAACAATTAACTGTCAAATTTCAAAGCGTACATAGTATTCTATTTTGGTTGACTTTCACTGCATGTACTAAGGACGATTTGCGATTTGACAGTTAATAGTTTGCTGGTATATTGGTTGACTTTCATTGCACAATTATGTATGATTTTTGATTTGACAGTTAATTGTTTGTTACTCACTGCACGTGTCATATATTTCTAGTGATGTCACTTTGTTTTATTGATTCTGTTGCAATGGACACTACTGCCCAATTTTAATCTTGACATTGGGTTACCACAGATTTAAGCCTATTTCACTTCTGAAGGTGACAGTTTAAACTGGTGAAGTGAACTAAGTGAAGGTTTTCTTATGCAGTTGATGAGCGACTTTTTATCTTTGTTGAAATATTCTGCAGTGCTGAACTACAGCTATGAACAAAATAATACGTTGGAAGACTCACTAGACCTTTCTTTGACAAGTTTTGAAAAGGCAACAATTTAAAAACATTTACAAGTGTTTAAGGTTAGAATGAAAGAATGATAAAAATTTAAGTGAAGGTCAGTTTTTTTTTCAAAATATTTAAGTAAATTTAATGTGATACAGCATTGAGTATAACCAGTCACAAGCAAATGGCACCAGTGTCCCCCCCCCCTCCCCTCCCCCCCAAGTAAGAACAGTCATCGAACCAGGCAAGATTATTTAGGTTACTTTGTCATTTAATAGGTGTAAGTGATACAAACAACAGTGTAATTAAAGCATCACTCTTATAAATAACAAAAATTTGAAGCACACAACTTGACATAAAACACTAAAAGAAACCCATCTACAGTAGCAAAAGTGTCTGTATACAAAGATCAGACTTCAGAGAATCTCTATACAAAGATACAACATCAAAGGAAATTTTTTAAAGATAGTCCATCTTAGTACTAATTGCAATGTTCACAGGTCCAAAATGTTCAAGTGAAGGATTTTACAAATACCTTACTAAGTTCTGTGTAGAAACATGAATATTGGTGACAATCATATAAATTCGATGGAATTCATATACAATTAACAGAAATTATATACAATCTTGTTGGGCTGGCAGACAATGCATTGCCACATAACCATTTTTTGGTTGATTAGCAAAACAGGCTGTTTGTTTTCTGTATTTTCATACATAACAGATTTAGTTTTTTTCTTCTCTGTCACATCTCTTTATCAACCAAATCCCCTCTGATACCGTTAAGATCAACTACTACTGTCCGGTCCTTGACCTCACCCTCCCAATGAAAAATGGTAACGAGAGATAATCCCACATTTGTCCCACAACCCCATCCTTAGTCATGGTTTTCTCAAGTCTTTATAATATTTTTCATTAATACCATAATTTAAATCATACAACTCTAGAAACCCTAAATCATGTCTAAAATATTGCAATCCGTGAAGTCTAGCAAATTTTTTGTCAAAGTATGAAACTCACTGTCAACAACCTTTTAAATAGTTAAAATTTATTCACAAAATACATCTGATCAACTAGACACACAACTGAGGAAACACTAATTTAAAATATATGATAGCTGCTCTTTAGTGTATTGAATACTGAAACTGTCCTTGCCTTAACATTTTATGCCAAAACAAACTCACATATTTATCATATAATTTTTCCAAAACACATTTTTAAAAACAGTATCCTTTTATGAAAAATATGTTTTCTTATAAATATAAAAAAAATACAATTTGTACAAGTTGCTCATTTGTGCGAACAGTATCACAAATCCACATACACACTTATTAAGACTAGTTGTAATACTGAAATAACAACATTTTTAATAAAGTGAGATCACTCCATAACATCATAATACAAGCCAAAATTGTCATCTCCACCAACTAATAAAAATCATACACACTTGTGGAATGTTGGCAAGCTTTATTGACAAATCCTCTGGCACCAACTACCGAGAATTCTCCTTCCTTTTGAAGGGAGGAGTCAGCTGAACCGTATTATTGTCTGTCCTGCTGTCCTCAGTCTCCAAAACTTTGTCTGCCCATGAGAGCTGATTGTACGAGGGTCCTTCTCCTCCAAGCTCTGCTGGCAGTACATCTCGTGCTATACACTCGTGTAGTGTACTCATATTGTTGCCGTGTAGATATATCTATTGAGAATGAAGACACTTATGAAATATACATTATAATTAAAGAACTTTGTCACTTTTTATTCATGTATCTGTCAGATATATTCATCCAAATCCTCCCTAAATTGTAATGTATTATCACGTGAAAAGTTAAACGTAATGACAGTACACTGTCAAAGCTCTCCATTTCAAAACAATAGCATAGCTGTAGAAGGATACTTTACTGGTGATTTTGTATGCTAACTCGTTGCCAAAATAATTTAGTTTGTCTTGTGACTTGTATTGCCTTTCATGATCAGAAAACATTTGTCACCCAACAGATACAAGAAATAATAACCAACTTATATTTCTTTTATTAGTACATTAGCACACCATTTAATAGTTTATAACATGACATAATTTTGTACATCGAAGTAATTATATTTCATTTTTAGCTTCTCTAAATCTATCTTTCTGTGTAAATCCTACTGAGTTACAAAGTGATACACAGGTTACATCACACAGGGTGGCGCACGAAATGTGTCAACATTTGTTTCATTCATAGTTTATAGCACACATTAAATATCTCATTGACTGTCTCACCAGCAGAAGCAATATAGCTTGGAGAAACAAATGAGTTATGAAATGATGCATAATCCATGATACCATTGCTAGGAGACTAGTGTTTACAACATGGATGACAATGGGCAACTAACAGCGCAGCAGCGATCGACAGTTCTGTTAGTTTTTTATGAAATGAAAAGTCCTATTGCAACTCAGAGATGGTTTTCACAACAGTTTAATACACAGCAGACTCCTTGCAAGAGAACTGTTCATAGGCTTTATGATCAATTTGTAGGAGAAGGATAAATATTGGAAGCAAATCGACTTCAGCTGAAGCCTGTTTGTTTGCTGGAGATTATTGAAGTACTACTAGTTGTTCTCCAGAGAAGCCATGGCACATCATGCAGAAAAGCAGCAGTGCAACTGGCCATATCCAGACACTCCGTACAATGGATTTTTAAAACTGACCTTGTACTTGTACAAGACTACCTCTGCTCAGAAGCTCACTGCAGAACACAAGCAGCAGAGACTACTGTTTGCCTGCTGGCGGAAGATAGAGAACGAACTCAAACAACCACAGTGTTTGCAGTATGTGGCCTTTCTCCATCTTGCATGAAGCTACTGATAATCTGCAACTGTTTCATGATCATCATCTTCATGCTCCAAGGATTACAGTGTGGGTCGTAATTTCCAGGCACGGACTTATTGGACCTTTTTTCTTTGAAGAAGCTGTGAATAGTGCATGTTATTTGAGCAGACTCCATAATACCTTTGTTCCAGAGCTTCTTGCTACTGTGTTGCCCTTCAACATGCAGTGGTTCATGCAAAATGGAGCAAGGCAGCATACTACAAACACTGTGTTGGAATTCTTACACAAGCATTTCGAGATGCACGTCATTTCACTCAGATTATAATGACAGACAATTTTGGTCCCCCAATAGTCCAGACCTCAACCCATGTGACTTCTTCCTTTGTGGGTAACTAAAGGAAATAATTTTCCTAAAGCGTCCATATGATTTAATGCAGCTCGTATGCCTTATTCTTCAAGCTTGTAGTGAAATCATAGAAGACATGAACTGAGGCAGAACAAATCTCTGCAGAGTATTTTCCACGGTAGTATACATTCCATTGAAATTGTCTTAACAGTAACATGCTTATTCAAAAATGAATGGGGAAATTTTTTTTGCGCCACCCTATAAGTAATGGTGAAAACTGACTGAGCTGAAATTACATGATAATATAAGCCAAAATGATGCAGTAAACATGGGTCTGCAAATAAGCCTTTTGCGAAGTAATTGTGAGAAAGCGTTTATGAGATGCCACTACTTTAATGTGAAATATTGGCCTAGTTAGTACAAATGTATCTGATGTGTAAACTATTCAATCTCCCCATCTAATTCGGGTCAAATCTCACCCACAGGCCAAGGTTGGGGAATGTAGAATATGCCTAATGGTGCACAGGCATATTTTGCTGCTGCTGTAAGATGACAACTAATACACCAACACAGTCCAACATAGATACATTGAACATGGCCTGTACCTTTGCCTCCAAGATAACCTGATCTCAATCCACTTGATTCTATGTCGAAGCCATCTCAAAAGTGAAGTATACAGCTCTTGTATTGATTTGTCTGGAGAACTGGAGCAGCTGATTGTACAATCTTGTCAAGATTTATGCAATGATTTGGGTGTGTTTAAAATAAATCTTACCTCGTGGCAGAGAGAGCAGTATTGCATTCAAATGTGAGGACAGCAATCAGAACACTTCCTTTAACAGAAAATAGTAACATGTTGATAAAGTAGGCAATGACGGAAATTTCAGCTCAACTAGATGGAGGTTTCATACTGAAGTCAATGGTGGCTTCTAACTAACACATCCACAATTATTTCACAAACAACTTGCTTGCAGACCCATGTTTACTGGAATGGATTTGCTTGTATTATTGTATAATTTTGACCATTCAGTTTTTGTTATTATTTACACACATTGGGAGACCGAAGGGACCACACAATCAGATCCTTCTCCTGATCCAATGCTCAGGAAAAGTCTCATGGAGATACCTATATTTATTGTCTGAATGCCTCTGTGCATGCATTAATTATTCTAATCTTATGCTCACGATCCCTACGTGAGTAGGGGTTTGTACAGTAACTATTTAAAGTTGGTTCTTGAAACTGAGTTAATAGACTTTCTCGGAATAGTTGATGACTATTTTCAAGAGTCTTCCAGTTCAGGTCCTTCAGTATCTCTGTGACACTCTCCCACAGATTAAACAAACCTTGTGACCATTCATGCTGGCCTTGTCTGTATACATTCAATATCTTGCATTAGTCCTATTTGGTACAGGTCCCACACACCTGAGCAGTATTCTAGAGCAGGTCACATGGGTGATATGTAAACAATGTCCATTGTAGACTGATTGTACTTCCCTGGTATTCTACCAATGTGATCATTCCATTTCATATCCCTACAAAGTGTTATACTCAGGTATTTGTATCAATTATAGTCATAGGATACTACATTTTTTGTTTCGTTTTGTGATGTGAACAATTTTACATTTTTGAACGTATAAAGCAAGTTGCCAATCTCTGCACCACATCGAAATCTTATCAAGATCTGACTGAATATTTATGCAGCTTCTTTCAGATAGTACTTCAATATAGATAATTACATCATATGTGAAAAGCTTGATTATACTATTAATATTGTCTGCAAGGTTATTAATATACAGTATGAACAGCAAGAGTCCCAACACACTTCCCTGGGGCACACCCAAAGTTACTTCTACATCTGATGATGACTCTTCATCCAAGATAACACACTGTGTCCTCCCTACCAAAAATTCCTCAATCCAGTCACAAATTGATACCTCATATGATCATACTTTTGTCACTAAGCGCAGGTGTGATAATGGGTGAGTCACTTTCATTCTCAGTCACTTCGCCAAAATTCTCACTTTCCTGTATTCAACAATTATGTCAGTTAACTTTTCTGCAGATGTGTTAAGTAGGTTCATAGCTGAACAACACTGCACTAAAGTAGTAGTTGCTTTTGCCCGTGTGATATAACATTTCAACAGCAAAAGCACACCATCTGTGGTGATCCTGTGAACTTAAGGTGATACAAAAGTTGGAGTTTGTAAGCACGCACCTGGAGATGTTTGTGCACAATGTCATGCACTGTCAAATGGGGGATGGCTGGTTCCCTATTATTTTTTCTAATGGATTTACTTGAGCTCCTAGCAAATGCTTTGCACACATGTTCCACAGATTCTTTATTCACATATGTAGAAACACGTTTTCCAGCATTGGAGATCAATTTTCCTGTTCCTTGAAGGGTTCTGTCCCACTGATAAATGAATTTGTGTGTGGGAAGACCCACTCTCTTCTTGCATGCTACTGAAAATGTGTTACAGATTTTAACTCTTCCAACCTTAGCATACACTGCACCTTTCACTTTGGTGTCCACACTTTGACTGTGAGGAGAACATATGCCTGCTGCAAAGTAAACACAACTCACAGCTGTTCAGGAAATGGTGAGGATCACATTGTGGAACAGTGTCTATTGATTGTGTATTTACCCGACAACATAAAATGTTGAGTTCTTTCATTATTTCATTTTGTGTACCTCTACCTGGACACACTGATAAGCTTGTTGATCAACATTTGGTACAAAATCTAATTCTGGCGAAGGCTTCACTGAAATGATTCCACCTTGTCACAATTAGGCCTTCCTGTGGACTGTGCTAATATCTCTAAAAATTTCAGCTTCAGTGTGTTTCAAAATAGGTTCACCAGTGATATCACATTAAAGCAGCTCTGTGTCCTTTTATAGTGTAAGTACAATACATGCTGATTTTTGCTTGGTACCAAACTTTATTGAAGCATGCCTGGGTTCAGTTTTAATCTGAGAATGTATGTAGGAGAGCCTCTAGAATTCCTGTCTACTATCTGAAATACATCGTCATTTATTTAGATGATAAGCAGATACACCAATCATTTAAGGGTAGAATAATGCTCTGGACCAAAATTCTTCTTTGGATATCTTTCCCATTCTTCTCAATAGTTCACGTAAATCTAATCATACTTGCTGCTCAATGTCATGGCAGTAAAGTTTGTAAGTGATATACAGTTCTACATTTATGGTTATCGACTGACCACTTGGATAAGTATGTTTGGTCTGGATACAATTAAAATAAAACTAACTGGTAAACATGGCTTAAGACAAAGTCAAAACAGAACAGTAATTTTTTTCTGTCTCACATCAAGCAACAACACTTGTGGGTATGCATCCTCGTTTACAGCTTATTTATATTACAAATTATAAAAAAATCAGAGCAAATAACAAGTCACAGCAATTATGCCTACCAACTGCTGTCAACGCCTACCAATCTAGAATTTATAGGAAGCATAAAAAATGTGTGAAATCAGTCTAATTAGATATGTTGCATACTTACTTTTTCTCTTGTCTTTTCTTTCAGAAATGGACGGATAACTGTCAGTGCGGCCTCGACATACCATGGCTGGTTTATAAAATGAACCCCTTTGAATCTTGCTGGGAAGCAGTCTTGTAAGCCATTTATCATTAGCTTTAAAACACGGGGATTCAGCTTGGATGACTGACTGAATGAAAATCCACTCCAGTCGACAATGAAGATAAAGCCACTTACTTGATTTCGTGGCAATTCAATAAGTTTTTCCAGAGAGTAAAGAATTGCTTTATATATTGTAAGCAAATCATATGAAGAGGGATCCCAATTAGCAGCAAAAATCACAAGAACTCTTCTTCCTCTCCTGTAAAACACAAAAAGTTCAAACCATTAATAACTGTTAATTTTGTGTATTAAGGACTGTATCTGTCCGGCAAATGAAATATTATGAAAAGGATATACTGCTACTTCCCATATAGTGGAGATGTTGAATTGCAGATAGGCACAACAAAAAGATTGTTAAACCTGTAAGCTTTAATGAGTATAGTGAGCACGGGCACTGCAAATGTAGTGTGTGGTCTGTAAGTTGGAACTGTGGGTCTCACGGGGAGTGTGCCAGAGATAAGTCCCTGCAGTCGCACTGTCCTCTGTGTCCTTGGTGGCTCAGTTGGACAGACTGTCTGCCATGTAAGCAGGAGATCCTCGGCTTCGAGTCCTGGTCGGAGCACACCTTTTCAACTGTCCCCATTGATATTTATTAACACCTGTAAGCACCTAATGGTCTGGATTTCATTGTAATTTCATTCTTTGAGAGCTGCAAGATCACCAATGGTATCTGTTCTTTTGGACATGTCTGGAAGAACAGATACCAACTACATATTTGTTAGTCATTGTCCTTCACACACCATCCCCTTCCTTGTTCTTACACCACAGACTTCTATTCCACAAGTGCACCTGCAGTATTTTTACTTCTCTTCTTTTCCGCTCACGCCCCCCCCCCCCCTTCTAACCTCCCGACTGCACCTAGCTCCCCTACCCTCTCTCCACCTCGCCCCTGTATGCTCCCACAAACAGTACTTTACCATCCCCATCACAGCCTCCACCTTACCCTTATCACCCACAATGCTTCTCCCATCATGCACAATTGGCCCTGGCACCCAGAGACAGCAGTCGTGTGTGTGTGTGTGTGTGTGTGTGTGTGTGTGTGTGTGTGTGTGTGTGTGTGTGTGTGTGTGTGTGTGTGTTTCCTACTTCAGGTCTTCTGACTGAAAGCTTATGTGTTTAATAGTCTTTTCATTGTGCCTATCTGCGACTCAACATCCCCGCTATATGATGAGTAGCAATCTACCCTTTTCGTAATATTGTTGTTATTCCATCCTGGATTTTTCATTTTTTGACAACGTAATATTATTTTACATAACAAATACTTAAAACTCTTCTTTGAATTACATGTTTTACATTATAATTTAAAATAAATTAGTTGTTGTTGTTGTGGTCTTCAGTCCTGAGACTGGTTTGATGCAGCTCTCCATGCTACTCTATCCTGTGCAATCTTCATCATCTCCCAGTACCTACTGCAGCCTACATCTTTCTGAATCTGCTTAGTGTATTCATCTCTTGGTCTCCCTCTACGATTTTTACCCTCCAATGCTAAATTTGTGATCCCTTGATGCCTCAAAACATGTCCTACCAACCGATCCCTTCTTCTAGTCAAGTTGTGCCACAAATTAGTAGAAATTAAGAAATACAATGGAACAGCTCTATTTTTATGTCTGTGTTCTAGGTAATCCCTGTACACCAATGTCATGAGTAAATACATGACACGGACATGTATCAGCAAGTTAACGAGACCATCTTCTGAACTATTTCTAAAAATAATGTCCAATTATCCAAAAGGAAAAATAATTATGAAATATGTAAGTATAATTGTGTGTGTGTGTGTGTGTGTGTGTGTGTGTAGATTAATGCATTGTAATATGCATATTATATGCTGTGTCATTTATGCTGATAGATTTGCTTCAAATGCTGCACTATCTGTTGTGTCAACTACAAAGGAATGGAGTAAGATTAGAAAAATTGCACAGCAGCTGCTAAATTTAGAGCTTAATGTGCAAATAATTATGCAGCCATTTAATGATGACTGCTGTTTTATCTCATTGTGTTTACATGACTCCGCTGGTGATGTGTTCCACATAATTATAGAGTTGTTGGAGTTTTAAACTTCTGAATTATTTTCTTCCTGTAAATGAGCAGAACAAAACAGAGTAACACTTGGGCATGGTATTTTATACTAAAATCATTCAACACAAGGAAGGTGAATGGACCTTATGAGGTACCTTTATGACTTAACACTGATTAAATAAGAGAACTTGAGAACTTGCTCAGCTTGAAGAAGCTGATTATCATAGGGTGCAGGAGTGATGAAGTATTCCAAGTGGTTGAAAACAATGCAGACCATTCCTGTTTATAAGGTCATCAGATGGATGTGTATAACTGTAGGCCTACATCACTGAAGTAAGTCTGCTGCAGAAAACATGAAATAAGTTTTATGCACCTTTGAAGGAATTGGCATGTGTTAATGCACACAATGATTCTGTGAAACACAAGTCACTCTCATTCATGACATTCAAAAGGCAACCGCCAGTGGCGATCAGATTCTAATCATGCTTCCTGACTTCCAGAAGCTTACAGAATAATGGACTCCTCTTTCATTATACTGAGGACTTCTTATCATATAGAATTCAGCATGCTGTTCTTCATGAGGAGACATTTCCAGGTTTCAAAGTAGTTTCAGACATGCTCCAAATGAGTGTTGTAGGGTTATTACTCTTCATGATATTGCCTGGTGGGCAATTTCAGGCATTCTATGAAGCTGTTCACAAGTAATGCTGTGCCATATGGGAAAGTCACATAATCAAGAAAACTATAACAAAATGTACGCAGACCTGCAGAGGATCTACACTTTGTGTCATGACAGGAAGATAATCCACAAAATTAAAAAAATGTAATGTGTTGTTATAAGGAGGCAGAGAGATCCATTATTGTTCAATAACACAACTGGTGATCTATTACGAGAAACAGTAATAGTGATAAAATATCTAGGGGTGTTTCCTGGGGAACCTAATGTAGTCGTCAGCATGAAACTAGTTGCACAAAAAGTAAAATCCGGACCGAGGTTCATTGGAGGAATCCTACAGTAATGAGCTTACAAAACCCTCATTCAAATTATTCTTGAGTATTCTTTGTTTGTATGGGCCTTTATGAGAAAAGGATTAACACAGCAGAAGATCAAAACGAGCAGCATGTTTCATCAGAGGTTCGGTTAGTACGTGTGAAAATGTCGCAGAGACCCACAGCTAACTCTGGTGGCAGATGCTATAAGGGAGGTATAGCATCAATGGGATGACTATTGTTAATATTCAGAGAGCGCAAATTCATAAAGAGTACTACAACATATTACTTCATCCAATACGTGTCTAGCACAATGACTACAGCAGTAATATTAGACAAATTGAAGCTCATATGGAAGCACAGCAAAAGTCATGCCTCCACAAACCATTTGTGCATGGAACAGAAAAAGTGAGAAATGATAGAAGTACCCACATTAACTCTTGCCACACACTGCATGGTTACATGAGGAGTGTTGATGTAGAAGTGAACACAACAATCTAATACACCAAATAAACATGGATAGTACATTGTTATCACAGAAGTTAAAAAGGGTATGAAATTAAATTATTGTGATGGCAATGTTTATGAGAGATGGCACTGTAACAAATTTCGCAGTTTCTTATATCTGTTACTTCCCCTATGACACTAATATCTTACATCCGCTAAGTTTGAAATTAAGGTCAGTGCTTTGAAGAACATCATAGCGATCACATACTGTACTTAATCAGCTATTAATCCCCGCCAAACAGTGGCAGCGTGAAACTGTACATCCAATGCACACATATTTCCTGACTTATGACTAAATTAATTCAGGAAAAAGAGAACACTACAGAAAAATTAATGTGGAGTAGGAATACAATCAGCCTCAACATTATCACTGTCAGCCACTTGACATGCCACTGCTGCACAAAGGCCACCTATACACACACACATCATTATCGTCATCATAGCACTTTCCTCTCAAATCTGTTTCCTGATCAATTTCTTTCCTTCTCACCTAGTGATTGACAAATATATATATATCTTCAGTACTTACTGACTAACTGTTAGTTTTTGAATACTTTTTGCTGTTGTAAGTTAGAATTTGCACTCACATTGTAAACAATTTTTATTCCTTCGTGACTACGATGTCTGTCAGAATGGAACCCTTGAATAAAAAGCTCTTGGTTTACTTGCCCACATAATATCAAAAAGAAATTCCCTTAGCTTTTGATGATCGCTCCTGTCGTCATAATCAGGGGCTTAGTGTGCCTGTCTTGAAACTGGTGAATAAATGGGGCTCTGTGATCAGAAAAGCAGTTGAAATTAGACTGTGTGAAAACAACTTTAATAGTGTATTGACTGGATAATGAACAGTAGCCAGAGAAAAAAAAAATCAACATACGAATATTAGCAGTAAACCTGATAACTTAGATTGAGACTGGTAGTGCCAGTCACTTTTGCCAGTTTGGTGTGACATTGCTGATTCCATCTAGCTGACTGCAAATTGGATGCAAAAAGTTATGCACACACACACCATCTGCAAGCAAACACGCCCAAATGTAGCATACAGAGGCCACCAATCAACTAGAAGGGCAGGGTTCCAGCCTGCAGCAAAGTTCGAACCGATGGCCATCGACCAGCACCTTGGATGATCACCAGCCAACAGCAGGTAATATGTAAGTGATAATTACAATCAATTAAGCTTGTAAAACTTGCCTATGCATACTTCTGGACTAAGTTTGGTGGATTAATTTTTACACTCGCCTATATGTGCATATATTTGGTTGTCATTTCCAGTGTAATGTGTAACTGGATCACATGGTTCAATCCATGATTCACGGTTTGGAATACCATTGTTAATCCATCGTTAGACTTAGCGTAGCCTACCCCTGATAGTGTGTTAGACTGATGTAGCCATTTTTCCAGCAGTTGGTTACAGCATCTCATAGTAGTATTAAAGTACAAGTCTCATCTGTTTTTTATATGTATGTTAACTGGGTCTTAAGACTCAAGTGATAAACCAGTGTATGCACTCTTTGGCATATTCAAGTAAACATATAAAGAAGTATTAACAGTTTGTTAGCTGGTTGGTTAGGTGCAAAGTAGACTAGAAGCCAATCCAGAATCTCATTTTCTGGTTGACAGCGTATCTACCTCTTACCCTGACATCAGTCATTTTGTACAGTCTCCAACCACAGAAACCCGAAAAATCTCAGCTTGACCCTTGTTGCCATCTGACCTATTCACATAATCACTCATGTGCCTGAAACGTTTGATCACAAATCTCACACCATCTCCAATCTGATTGTGAGATTCAAATTAACTACATTGCGATCCATATCAGGTTACGACGAGAGAGAGAGAGAGAGAGAGAGAGAGAGAGAGAGAGAGAGAGAGAGAGAGAGAGAGACACTGGATGTGCACTTTGCAATGCATGGAAGCATGAACCTGATAAAGAAAGAGCACAGAAGACGACATCTTTTAGTTTACTGCCCGATGCAAGTGACAGCAATGCACACAATGCTGGCTAGAATGCTCAAACATACGGATGCAGCAGGCGCTACCTCTGTATGCACAGCATACGTCACCATGACGTGACCCAAGTGATGACATGCTCCTCTGAGCATAAAAGTAGGAGCCTTGCCAGTGTCACGAAAGTAAGAGTAAGTCCCTGATAATGACGATGGATACAATCATTGAAAGCTTGGGATTTTTTCCAAGTTTGACACGGCAAGTAAACCAAGAACTTTTTATTCGATTTTTATTCTTCTGTTCATTCCATTAGCCAATTCAGTCACTGTGTTTAAATGATTTTACGATCTTGTCACTAATTTGCACTTTTTATGTGTAAATTATATATTTACACATGTGTTCAAATTACAAGACAAAAGACATTTTTTCCAAAACTTTACATTTATTATACATTTACATCCACATACGGATTATATATGTACATTCAATAGTTTGTATGCATGCCTTTGTTCTTAATCAACATTTTTATCCTGTTTGGCATAGTTTTATTAACTTTTCACACGATATTTCAGTATCATTGTCATGGTACCAGATTTCCTCTAGTTTCCCCATGAGATCTTGTTTGGTGGTTATTGTAAATTTCCTTATTCTCTCTTTCACAATAGCCCATAAATTTTCAATTGGGTTTATATCAGGGCTATTCCCTGGCCAGGGCAACACTTTCAGTTGATGTTCTTCCAAGTACTTGGAAGCACTGTTGGCTTTGTGGCAAGGTGCCCCCCCCCCCCCATGCATAAAAATGGCATCTTTATTAGGAAACCACTCATTTATTTGGGGGAAAAGTTCCTTTTCAAGGATTTCTTTATATTGTTCTTGCTTCATTGTCTAATCTACAAGGACTTTTCATGGACATCACACTCCAAACCATAACAGAAGTTGGATGCTGCACACACTCAGCTTTGAACTGTTCTCCAGGTCTGCAACGAACATACTGGCTGCTTTCTCCCATCACAGTGAATACAGATTCATCACTGAAGCATAACTAAAGCATGTGTACAAAACTGCAAGTTAGGAAAGCTGGAAATAATAGCATAGGAGACCTCAACAGTCCCAAAATTCAAATGTACATTTCTTCAGTATCAATAAAACATCACAATTTGAAGACAAAACTCCAAATTTTAGAGATCAATTAATTTACCATATCATTGCACATACCTTAGCCCAGTCCTCTCTTGTCCACTCCTGAAGTTGTTTAACGCACTACAATCTTTTGGTTTTCATGGCTGGTGGTTTTCCCCCCCTTGGTCAGCATGCCTTTAAACCACATTCAAATAGCCCTCTCCTCGTCACAGGTGAAACTTCAACATCCAAACCTTTCAGCTGATGGCTCATATCTGTAGAAGTAAGTTTATGGTCCATTGTTGCCATGTTTGTAAGTCTTCTCATTGTTCTAGGACTGATTTTTCTTTTACATCCACATTTTCCTTTCCTGTTTGTCTTGTATTCACCACCTTTCTGCACTGAAAGTTTGATTCTGCTGACACTTTTCTGTAAATATTATCATTCTGTCAGCAATTTCTCGTTGTAGATAATAATTTTCAGCGAGAAGTGCTACAGCAGCTAAAACTTTCTGAGGTGAAACATCTTTTTGTCTTTCCTATAACCACATCAACATGATTTGGAGTGAAGATGACAAATGTTACCAACTGTGAAAAATTAAATGATCTGTGAGTTGCTTGGAAGGGAAATTTCGTTGCACAATCAAACCATTAAAACAAATCAATTATTACACTTTTCTTTCCTATTTGTACACCAGAAAACTTAAGAGTATCAAAAATAATCGTTTAGTCTAATAATTTGAACACGTCTGTATAAAACAGATTTTTGGATAGATTTTCAAGTTTTCTCCAATAAGTTCTTGAAGTTTACAAGCAGTAGAGGCAAACAGTCCAATGTCATAAGCAAAATACAGATGAGTAATGTACCATTAACACTCATTATTTCTTACCAGTGTATGGATTGGAATACTGCCTCTAGGCCTGCACAAAATAATTTTCTTCATAGGGACTCTCCTTGACTGACTTTTTTTCACTCCTGAAATTCTCAGTACCCTGATCAAATCTCATGGAAACAGTAGCACTGGTGTATATATTCTTCAGTGTACTAGAGTAAGTTGAATCAATAAGTTGCTTCTCAGGTTTTCTTAGTACTGATAGTGATGAAATTTAATCAATAGCTTTATCAAATTGTATAAATCACAGACAAATTCATACCCATTAGTTTGCTCTATAATTTCATTCATGATTTGACAATGATTCATTGTGTTGTATGTATCTGGCAAATGGCAACTTTTTTCTAAGCCTGATTAAAATCTTATTTTTTTCTACAGTGTTGGTGAATATCTTCAACATTCAGAGAGGACATTGACCTGTTAAGATTGTTCCAGTTTTAGAGAATTATCCTCTCCTGCAAACCATTTTGTGAGTCTCTATTATAATGTTTTGTCTACAGCTTTAGCAATTTCTACTGAAATTCCTAAGTATCTTTCCATTAAAAAGCTGTTGCATCTCATCTGTCATTACTTCCAGAATGTACTTACTAGTTTTGTGTACTTCTGAACCAACTTTTCAAACAATTAAAGAAATCTTATGTTTATACAAATAGCATTCATAACAAAAGCAACATTTTGGGCAAGGTTAAGTGCTTGTACAATTTCTGCTTTTCTTTAATACAATGCCACATGGCAGTCTTAACTGACAAGAGTGTGATATCAACTCAGTATAATTTTCTGTTTTGTTTTCTTAAAAGAGTCTTTCTTTTTTTTCATCTTATGGTAGCAAATTTTTGTAATAGGTCCTCAGACTATCCTGAAGAAATTTCCAAATAGTTTTCAATTCAACGTATTCTCCTGTATTTCCATCATCATTCAGATCAAAGCATAGTCTTCCTTTCAGTAGCTGCACTGTTCCTTTTGAGATTTTCCATTTCTTTTGCTTTCTTAGCACCTGTAAAATCTTTTGCTATTTGCATAATGAACTCAACTAACTGCTCCGTTTCCAGTTATTGGCTTTGGCCCATGATGTAACAGTGCTGTGTGACATTATGGAGATGCAGCATGTTTGCAACAGATTGTGAACTGTAGAGGGCATGTTAAAGTAAGAGGTGGCGCACTCCAATGATGGATGTTTGTTTTCGCAATTTGTTTCTGAGTAATGGTAGAGCTGTACTGGATTTTTCTGGTATTGTAAATCATGTTTTTGGCGGTGGTTGTTGGCCTGTCATTTATTTTTAACTTTGGTAATTATTAGCTACTAATTTGTTTTCAATTTTTAGCTCTTAGTCTGTCATTTGAAATTTGTTCATTTGTTAAATTTCATTTTTTGTATTTGGTATTAGTTTCTAGGTATGGATCTAACTCTTAAATTTATCGGTGAGAGGTTAATTGCTGCATGTGGGATGATATGGCTGGTGCCATCAAGTTTTTACAGTTAGTTGTTTTGTTCCCTGGGTGTGTTCGGTACTGCCAGTGTGGGAAGCTTATCAAGTTAACTACATTTCCTTTCTCAAACCAGAGATCTGTATATGAGGAGATGTCATCGCTTTAATGATTGGATATCGATTAGGAGCAGTTCCTGGTTTGAGAAATCTAGCCTGGCTTGCAAGATTTGTGTTGTTGACGTACTGTTTGTGTTACTGTAATCTTATTTGCTTCTGAGTGCAATTAAGCACAGGAGGGGGGGGGGGGGGGGGGGAGGAGCTTGTAGCTCTGGAAATTGATGAATTTCAGTTTGGGATAGCTAATAGTCGGAGAGGGGATTGTCCGAAAGGAGCACAGGTGGCTGCTTGTTTGTGGAGGGTGCATGTTCTGATGTGGGCTGGTGGAAGTTTTTTGGTTCATATTTGTTTTGGAGTGGTGTCATGATTCTTATTGTCATACATTTCATTTTTCCATGCTCACAACATTCTACTTCTGGTGGCTGCCCCGTTTGTTTCATTTTATTGCTTAAGTTAAATATTTTGTGTGTTTTTACTTGCGTATAATGAGTGATGTGGTTGCACACTGAATACGACTGAAATATAGATGTCCACTATCTTGATGATGTTATGTGTCAAAGGAGATGAAAGGAATCAGTACGTTTCAAATCTCCTGTTAAATATTTCTCCTTTTGCTTATCCCTGCACAATTTCAAATTTCCTAAAGTGCTGAACTAGTTGCTTAATTTAATTTGGTATACATCCTTATGCTTAAATAAATTATCGTCTACATTTCTACTTGATAATCCTTTTTTTGTAACAATACATATGTCTCAGCAGTGCACATGTCAAGGGGGGCCAACCAATTCAACAATATCGTGAATCATCGTCTCAGCCACATTTGGGTAAGTGTGGTTCAGTTAACGCAGTCTCTTAGCGTCCAAGAACATGAGTTCCGAATGCACAGGCCTGTATAAAATCAAAATACAGTGCATACTTTGTCACACAAAATGCCTTCATTTCCAACATCTTTCGGTAGTGTCAGGGGTCTTTCCACATAGGCCTACATGACAGTCAGTGCTCACTTACAGTACTGCATACGTTGAAGTAAGGCCACTTTTCTCACATGACAAACTTAAAGCTTTGGATCAAGGCAGCTAGGTAGATGCATTATTTCTTGATTTCCAAAATGGGAAATACGGAAGCATCCGATCCCACCCGTCTGCTTTGACCCATGACGTCACGAATATGGCGGAAATGACCAAAAACCACGATTCCAATATGGCGCATATAAAGTCATTACGTAAACATTATAAAGACGAAAATATATCGAAAAACAAACACACACACGTTCCACAAAAAGCCTAATGACACTAACGGGACAAGTGCGGGAAATTGGGGGTTTTTGGGTGGGGACAAACTAAATATAAACAAATTTACACACCCATCCCCATACAAAAAAAAAAAAAAACGACAAAACAAAACTTTTCAAATTCCACTAAACACAATATCAACTGGAATCGGACACTTCCATTGGCCTATATAGCTCAACAGCAGCTCCCGATCCCATAAATTAGGATTGAACACTTCCCTTGATCTATATAGCTCAAAAACATCTCCCAGTTACCAATACCAACAGCCACAACCATACATTGTAAAAAAACACTTCCCTCGACCCAACACACAACATATACATTGAAAACAAAAAATTAAAAACTAACCACAAAAAAGTTCCGGCGCCACAAACTAGGTTGGCCACCACAATCACACACACACGAAAAAATAATCAACCAAAAGAAAGACCCGACCCCCCCCCCAACCAACCCAACCTCCCCTCTCACCCCAAAATAAAAAAAAACTCATACACAAAAACCAAATGCGTCATAAAAAATTCTCAATCACACACTACAACTCAACAAAATAGATCCTCCACAACTAAAACACAAACCAACACCCCCCCCCCCACCCACAAACATTAACATGAAATAAACCACCCACCCACCCTGAGCTGCAGCCACCCACCCAAACCACCCACTTTCGGGCTATACATTTTACTTACAGCCCTTAAAAAAACCCGAAAAACACAATAGCCCTCAGGGACACTCTTCTGCCAACAGTACTCATCTAAATGAGACTGAAGGTTGGAAGAGCGCCTCTTCCCCCTCCCAAGAACTGACTTAACAGCCCCCCACATCCCCTCTATTGTCCCTGGTCCGAGACACCAGAACTTTAGCCAAATTCATTTCTTGCCCACAAATGGAGCACTTCACGATCTTGGCAAGTAACCCAAACCGGTGTAAAAACTTTATCAGCTCCAGCACGGTATTTCCCATCATTTCACGCAGATGCGCACTATTAATTTTATCCTACATATCCATTCCTGAACAAAAACAACAACCGATTAATTTATTCAAATTATCACATGACCTATAGCGAACAACACTAAATTAACCTTCACACAAAACCACTAAATCGTTTACTCACTGAAACGAATTCCACTACAAACACAGCCAGCACCGGAACAAATCTGTATAATGAGCAAGACCAAATTGAGCCCATTACACCACACAAACGAAAGCCCTAAACACAACACGAAGACATCTACAAACACACCACACACCAAACTCCGTGCCGTCATGACGTCACACACCACAACACTCTTACATCACGGGTCAAAGCCAACAGGTGGGATCGGGCACTTCTGTTGTCCCCCTAAAAGCACTTGACTCAGTACCACACCTATGCTTCTTGTCAAAAGTATTATCATATATGAGTATCAAATGAAATATGTGACTGTACTGAAGACTTATTGGTAGGGAGGACGCAGGATGTTATCTTGGATGGAGAATCATTGTCAGTGTGTCCCAGGGAAGTGTGTTGGGACCCTTGCTGTTAGAGTTGTATATTAATAGTAACCTCAAACTTTTTGGAGGTGATGCAGTTATCTATAATGAAGTGCTAAGCACACTCAGTCACATCTCGATAAGATTTCAAAATGGTGAAAAGATTGACAACTTGCTTTAAATGTTAAGAAATGTAAAATTGCGCACTTCATAAAATGAAAAAATTGACTATAATATCAATAAGTCGCTGTAGGATTTGGCCAACTCATACAAATACCTGAGTGTCACTCTTTATAAAGAGACGAAAAGGAATAATCACATAGGTCCAGTTGAGGTAAAGCAGATGGTAGACTTTGGTTTATTGGTAAAATACTGGGGACGTGCAATCAGACTACAATGGAGACTGTTTACGTATCACTTGTGCAACCAATTCTAGAATACAGCTCCAGTGTGTGGGACCCTTACCAAATAGGACTGACAGGGGATACTGAACGTATACAGAGAAGGGTAGCATGAATGGTCACAGGTTTGTTTGATCTGTGGGAAGGTGTCACAGAGATACTGTAGGAACTGGACTGGAAGACTCTTGAAGGTAGACATAACCTACCCTGGAAAAATCTGTTATCAGAGCTTCAAGAACTGGCATTAAATGCTGGTTCTAAGAATATACTACAATCCCCTATGCATCACAACAGAGATCTTGAGGATAAAATGGTATAGTAGCACATACCCCATTTTTAAAGTTAGCCGAGCATTTAAATGAAGATTGCAATCCACTGGAAAATTTGTTAAGATTCAATTAACTAGGTTTCATCATGACCAAACAACATACCTGTCTCTTTGAGGTAATACTCCAGGAAACCCATCACGGAGAGCCTGCTGGAGAGCTGTGTCTGCAGGTCCAAATTTCTCAAATAAGCTGCTGTTTTGTTGTCTATAGCTGCAATAGTTGCACAGAAGCTCAAAGGCATCTGGTACATTACATTTGCGTGCACGAAGGAAACGTAAAAGAAACTCATCATCTGTGCGTGTACTACCTGGGGGAATAAATACTTGAATTTAGTGTTTTTATTTTTCAGCAATTTATACACAGAAATAGCCACATCAGAATCAAGCACAAAACATAATTCTACAATATCTCTGCTAAGATTAGACATGTAATTTTTTTTCCGAGGCGCATACAACTGAAAAAGAATTACCATGGCAAAATACAGTTAGTTCAGAATACGAACCTATGGTTGGGCTCTTAAGAATCAATTGTCGTACAGCATTTATTGCCCCTTTACCACATGGCTGCCTTGAGTTATCCTCACAACCAAGGTATGCCGGACTGCTTAAGGTATTTGTTCTGCAAATATACTCCGAGTATTCGGCCATTTCATCCCCGCTTCAAGTCTGCAAAAAAAAATTCAAATCTTCAATCCCTTGTGATGAGAATGTCAATAGTGGCATGCTGAAATGAATTCATTGATCTATGGTTATCAATCTCTATTTCGTTACAAAAAGTGTATATAACAAACACTGAAATTCAAAGCAGCGATGTCGCAGTAACCTCCTTTGCCCAGTAATTCGTTTTTCTTAAATGCTCATGTAGTAACTTTTGTCTTAAACTAACGCACTAGTCCAGTTTACTAATAGATTATTTCGACTCGCAGGCTGTTGCAAATGCAGTAATCTTGGGAACTCCGATGGTATTGTAAATTGCGTCCCAAAAGGAAGAATGGCAGTGAGAAACCATTCATTTGGAACATCACGCACTGAAACTGACAGCCCTTCTCCACGTTTATCAGTAACCGAAAACATCATCATTGCGACAAAGTTTACATAAGTCAGTGAACTGTCAGTCTCGAAATACGATAGTTAGCACGCTGACAGAGCCCACATCAATAATTCTACGTTGAAACAAAAATATTTACTTGTCACACACCTGGAACCAATGACCACAGATACACGCTTTAAACACCTGTGGAGCAAAGCAGAGATGTTGTAACCTTAATTACCACAAATTTCCAAAATTAGGCATGGACAAACTAGATACGGTATAAATGTCTTGTTTAAAATTATTTATTTTAGGTATGTTTTATCAAATTAGTGTCAGATATCTGAAGTATCCGCTACATTTCAGCGAACCACATGCAACGACTTATCTGCGCAAAAGTTAGTGCATGCAAAGAGAATGTTCTGGTTACTGTGCGTTCACACGACGGTTTCGATACAGTCCAAGACTGTCGTTTGTATCTGCTGCTGGCACCTATTTCTCGATTTACGGATGAACTTTCAGCAGGTACTCGCTCTCGAAAAATAATACAGGGCATTTCTGCTGTGGTCAGTTTTCGCAACTACTGTGCACATTTAAAAAGTTAACAAAGTGCCTAAGAACGATCGAAATGGTCAAGGGAGTGGCTCCTTAGATGACAGCATTTCCTACATATTAACTTTCAGCGCGAGTTTCACGGCCGAACCGATGACTGGCGTAATTATTTGCGAATGGATGTGGAGACGTAGCCTGTAAATATTTGTTGCCGCTCATAACTCATATGATGCTGCAAAATACTTGTATGAAGAGAGTAATTTCGTCACGTCAGCGGCTGATAGCGGTATTGCTGTTGCTGGCGATGGAAAGAAATTATAGACATTTAGATTTTTTGACAGCAATGTCAAAACAGGCATTGAGTGAAATAATGCCGGACACAAAGCTGTAATACATAACTGCCCTGAAGAATACTTTCGTGAAGACAAGTAAAGTATTTTTTTTACAGCTGTTTCCAACCAAGTTTTGCTGCGGCTCAATCTGGTTAAATGGGAAAGAAAGAAAAGAGAAAGCACACGTTTGTAATAGCAATGGAAAGAGGATGTATGTTCTAATCTGCTTCTTCACTCTGTCATGCCCATTTCCTCCTGTTTGTCCATTACCTCCTCTAGTCGCCTCTCTCTGTCTATCTCGTCCTCCCCCCTCCCTCTCTCCATCTTCTTCTCCTCCCTTTCTGTCTATCCATCTTCTCATTCCCCCTTTTACCTGTCCACCTCCTCCTTTCTGCTCCCTAGGTCCATTTCCTTACACCCCTCTGTCGATCCCCATATCATCCCTCTCTTTGATTCTGTAGTAATTTTCTAATCATTAATCATAAACCAATCAACCAGAATTACATCTTTCCTGTTTCCTGTGATGGCCATCTACGAGGACAAAAACAACAGCAAACTGTTCTTATATATGTGGGTGTGCATTTATGTGTGTAAAATAAGGTAATGACGACCAAAGATCAGTTACTTCAGTGTGGATGCACACCATGCCCAGATGGCCGATCTCTTATATCAGGGCGTGCAAGTAAGAGTTTCATGGGTCGGTGTCAGTATGTCAATAGTGAGTAACAAGCTGGGAATTTGGTTCAGGATAGAAGTGTGCTAAGATGGCCAAAGTGGTCATGGCAACAACTAGTGTAAGGTGCGAAGTCGAAGTCGCGATCACTTGTTACTATTGATATGGCTAACATCATCAAAACTTTTGAACAAATCATTGTAATGTATACTATTTATGTTTAAAACTATGTATGATGAGAAAGAATATAGATTGGAGAAACAATTTGTGTAATGGTTCAAATGCCCCACTATCACAGTTAAACCTGATTTCATTCAAAGGATAGTAAACTGCACACTTTTACAGCAAAGCATTTTATTTCCCACAGTTTTTTTAACAGAAAATCTGTACATTGTTGTTTAAGGATATATAGTCTATGTCAGTCTGAATGTTTAATGTGAGAATTTTGTTAACAACATTTAACTATTGCATATTTCATATTAAATTATATATCATATATATTAAGAATACGTATATCCTTATTTATCAATCATATATTAGAGTAATGAGTAAAACTTTGAAGTAAATTAGTCAAGTAATTTTTGAGATTGTGGTTACCCATTGAAGTTTCCCATCTATGTTTACATATTTATTGATATATTTTATATATTAAAAATTACATAGCTTACTATCTGTGAATTGTGTAAAATTTTAAGTAAATCTGTCAAGAACGTTTTAGAGTTTTGGTAACAACATTCCCCTGTATATATTAAATACATACTTATATATTATATATGTTAAAAATATAAACTTTATAGACTATTAGAGTATCATGCAAAAATGGACTGTAAATCGATCAAGAACTTTTCGAAAGTTTTTGTACAATCATTTTGCATTTATATATTATATATTTATTTATGGATTATACATGGTGTATCAAAAAGAATCATCCGATTTGGCACATCTGTATTTCTGAATTTAATAAACATACACAATAAATTTTGTTTTTTGATGAATCAGAAACTCACATCGTTTTTTCATACCTTTTCATAGGCGTTCAGTATGCCTCTCTTGAGACACACAGCATATATCAGGGCAGTATTCGGATTGTTCCCACACTGCAGAGAGCATGTCTTGAGTTACAGCTTCCACAGCTGTTGTTTGTGATGTCTCAGTTCATTCATTGTTGTTGTAATGGAGGCACATGAACAGAGTCTTTTATAAAAGCCCACATGAAATAATCACATAGTCAGGCCTGGTGACACCGGAGGCCAGTAATGTAAGGCTGAATAATTTGGTCCAGTGTGACTGATCCATCTAATCAGTAATTCTTTGTTTTAAAAATTCCCACACTTCCAGATGTGAGTGTGGCGGCGCCCCATCCTGTTGGCAAATGAAGTCATTTGAATCAGTCTCGAGCTGTGAGAAAAGAAAGTTCTCAAGCATATTGAGATATGTGCTTCCTGTAAAAATGTTCTCTGCAAAGAAAAATGGACCATACACCTTTTCCCGTGAAACAGCATGAAACACATCAAATTTTGGAGAGCGCCTCTCATCTCTCATGTTGTACAACTTCATGTGGTTGTTCTGTACCCCATATTCTCCCATTATGACGGTTCACCTTCTGATTTAAATGGAATCTTGCCTCATCACTGAACACTTAGAAGGGAAGAAAACTGTCATCCTCCACCTTGCCAAGAACGAAATTACAGAACGCCACACATTATTGTTTGTCACCTTCATGAAGACCTTGCTGTAGCTAAATTTTGTATTGTTTCATGATTAAACATCAACGCAGCACATGTTAAACGGATATCAGTAACATGTTGACCTGCATGGTAAATGGATTTCTGTGGACTCCTTGTGAAACTACGTCAGATGTGTTTGACATCAGTGTCAGACACTCAACCTGCTTGTCAGAGTTGTTCATGCCATAGTATAATGCTTTGTGCTGTTGGAGGATCCACACCATACCTAGTACGAAAGACATGCTGAACAGTTATTACTGATCTGTACTGTGCAAAATGTAGAACACAGAACGATTTTTGTTGTCCTGACACAATTTTCATTAGAAATGAAGTGGGTGCATACAGCTGCTACCAAGTGGGAACCACATAAAACTCGAGAGTTTGCTCTTTCCAGCAGTACATGGTTCACACACATTTCGCAAATAACATAACAGTTATGATTTTTTAGAAATTGGATGATTCTTTTGGATGTATCCCATATATATTCAAAAGTAGGTATATAAAAATACATATATGTTTAAATACAATGTTATTTCAAAATTTTAAGTCGATTGACCGATTAGTTCTAGTTTTCGAGTTTTGTGGGCACAAACATATACAAGTTGAGTTTTTATACTTTAAGATTTGAATTATTGCGACTAGTTAAAGTTTAAATTTTTGCATTTTTAGTCATATTTTGAAACTCCGTCCATTACAATAAGTTATAGGAGGGACCAAGGACACCCATGCCCAAGGGCAAGGGAGAGCCGCATCTGCTCTACCTCTCAGGGAAAGGAAAAGATATAGTGTAGTCAGGTGTTTTTCTTTTACAAAATGATTTCAGACTCATTATTATGTAGGTTTTAACAGAGTTGGATGTGGCACTTTTTTATGGCTGCTTGCAATTCGCCATTCATCTTCCAAAATATTAAAAATTTCCATATCTCCAGGTTGTCCCCTCCCCCTTACAAACTATCATGAGTACATGAGAATTTTCAAATTCCAGAGTGAAATCCACTAGCAATCTACTATAAAATTTTGCACCAGTATGTAAACCTCAATTCTGGACTCTATATAGGCATTTCTAGTCTATTCACTCTTGTTATGAATCATATATTCCATTAGGGAATAACTGTATTGACATATAAATATAAGTTTCGTTGTGTCCCTGAAGACACAGCTTTAAGATGTTTCTTGATCAACTTAACACAATATTAATACAGCACTGTTCTCTATAATAAATCCTTTTTTTATTTTGTCTACACAGCTATGAAAAATTATTTCATGTGACAATAGTGAGAGAAAGTATGCTAACAATTCTGTATTCAGGTCAATGTAATTTTTAGTTAAGTTTCCAACGATATTTTAAAAAATTACAGTGTCCTTGTTTGTTATAGAATCAGATGCTCTTTTTATCTCTATTAAAGGATCGAAAGCAACGACCTTCTTATCTCAATTGCTGTAACCCTTGGCTTTAATTTTCCATAGACATGTGTGACTCCTACAGATTTCAATAAATTCATCGATTTAGCTTTCTAAACCATTGATTTGTATCAACCATTTTACAATTTAGTATATATACAAGAACCTGTCTGCGCAAACATCTGTGCAAATCTCTGCGCATGCAGTAAAATAATCACTGAAAATATGGTGTATTCACACCATGGGGGCAAGAATAAAGGGAGATGACGTTACCTATGTTTATAGCAGGCAGGGGACCGTGCAGTCCACCATTTTGATAAGACCAAAGAAAGGGTTCCTTCCTTAAAACAGTGTGGAATTTGCATCTTTACTTAAAGCCACTGAACTGATAGTCTCTTTTTAGAAAGAATTTTGGAAAACATACTTTTGTGGAGTGTCCTCATAACCAGACAAGAGATCTTAATTTATTGATTCGAAATTTCACTCGTTAAGCATTGACTACATCACCCAAAACAGTCAGTCATTTGAATTTAAGTCGAACTATTAACTTTAATAGCGAAAGTACAAATGGCACAAGATCCTTCTTCACTACCAAACTGTGTGACTTTCGTAATGTAAGCACTGAGATGACGATTTTTTGTCAGAGGCACGTGACAATACGATATGAAAATTATTCATTCAGTTTAGGTACAATTAAGTGTTACCACTAAATCCAAAAGCTTTCGTTTGATTTCAAGTAAAGCCTATCTATGTCTCTCTCTCACACACACATTCACCCCCTTTTAAGAATGTTTAGGTCATTCTACAGACTATCAATTCGCCTGAGAATCTTGCACTATTGGGAATATATACTTAGTCATGATTTTGACTTACCATTAGAATCACTAGTACACTTATATTCAGTTAAGATGACGATAAAACAACATGTCAGTGCTTTGTGAAATTAAATCTTTATTTCACTTTAACAGAAAAAAATGCAGCTTACTAACTTACTTTATCGCAAATCTAGTTCACTGCCCATGAAAGATAATTACATTTATTATTTGCGTTCTCTTTTGTCTCAGTGAGGAAAAGACTTTCAGCATTCTTGTTGCATGAGCCAACAAGACTGTAATTCCAAGTGATAATCAAGTGATCACTGATATCTCATATGAGCAGTCAAAGTCGGAAATAAAGTGTTGTTTAAGCAGTTACTTATAACTTCACTAGCTATTAAATTAATTGAATTCTATGGACATACAAATGCAACACTTACAAAACCGGGTGTCCCACCTTGGTTGTGGTAAGGACTTATGGACCAAACTGGTGAGGCCATCGGTCCCTAAGCTTACACACTACTTAACCTAACATAAACTCACTTACACTAAGAACGACACACACACCCTTACCCCAGCTGGAGGACTCGAACCTCCGTGTGTGTGTGGGGGGGGGGGGGGGGCTGCATGTGAACCGTTCTTCTTGGATGTTGTTGTGACAACTCTTCATTTAGCTACTCTCAGTACACTGTCAAGCACTAAAATAATCTTCATCTTTGCAGTTCTTCTTTTGCAAGCCCTTTACCATATGATTCAAATAACTATTTCGCTCTCTGAGGCGACAGTTTGACTACTGCGGAAGCATAATTTTCTTCCTGTGTTGCATGTTTACTTCACACACATCATACAACTTTTTCTTGAAATGAAGAACAGTCATAAGGTGGTGCATCTGGATTGACAGGGACATATTTTAGCAACACTAACAAAACACTAGAAAACAAACAGATGCCTAAAATCAGCATTACATGTCAAAGCTTTTGATGCCCATAAATTATTTTAACAATTAAGAGGTGTCTTCCTGTCGGGCAGGCTTGCAGGTGCCTCCAATCAATCTCTGCCTCTCAGTAACTCTAAGACACAAAGACACCACTTCAGTGACACTGCTATGGAAATTATGCACAATGGATATTAACACAAATGACTAAAATAGGTGGTCCTGTGTAGTGTCACAGAAGATGACACATTGTATTTCTCACCACACGATTTCTCCAGTTACCTTCTTCCTAAAGTAAATAAGTAAATAAATTAGTAAACGTGATCAAGGGATCTTGTGAACTTGAATGAAAGAAGGAATTAAATATCACAATAAATTTATTCATAAAACACATGCCAAATATGGAATGTGCATCAACAAAGCATCTCGATTATACACTATCTGATAATCATAAAGTAAAATGATGTGATTGGCAGTTAGCAATGTTGAATCAAGGGTGTTAACTCGATTTTAATTGAGATTTTAATGGGATAACACTATCTAAGATCAATATGACTGACAGTGATTGTGAACTTGACTCAAAAACAAACTACCTACAATAATGCGTTTGGATCCAACAATAACTGCTGGTTCTGTGGACATCCAGCTAAGTAAGAGAGTTTTCTCTCAAGATTACTACTGCTGGTGCTGCCCAATGCTCACCATACGTGCAGAAAGCTCAAGATGCGATGCATAGTGAACCTTGACGTCGCGCTGGATGGTGAACTTTTCGTCCTCACTCTTCCTTGAAGCGAGACTGAATCTTGTTCACGATTTTCCACCGATCCCAAACGAATACTGGCTTCCATACACTATCTCCCAGGCCATGAAAAGCGATTTCGCCAACAAACTAAAACCGCCAATCGAAAGCTCAGAGAACACTCGTGTGCCAGATCTACATCATATCCTGTACAACCCACCATAAAATGGGAAAAATCTGTCCCTCCAATCCTAGTGTAGACAGGAGTTCACTATAACGATTTCTACAATCATGGACTGTGATCCAATCAACACACTGTTATTTTTCATACACAGGGAAGTATGTGGACTAGGCGACTATGTGACCTGAAAAAACCCAACAGCCTTCATGGCTACCCAGTCTCTGGCCACCAGCACTGTTCCTGACAGATATTTTCGTCAACACACATACACCAATCTTAGCAGAGATAGGAGAGAGTGTGATCCCCCCTGCTGAAACATAAACAGTGCCTCACTTCACCCAGGAACAACTGCTGCACTCACACTCCAACGCTACTTCTACGAAAGAACTTGTGAATTTCTGCTCTGGCTACAGGGAAAATACAGCTTAGCACCTGCTTCTGGCTCTCCACTTCTGTGTGTCCTATGACTCCTTGTGACTCAGGCCGTGTGCTCTGTGAAAGCCGCTGCCATGTCAAAGCATTGGCCAGTTGCCCTGTGACCTGCTCTTTTCAGAAATTGCCCTATTCAGCCATACCTGCCACAATAGTGACTGCTCAATGGAAAACAAACACTCGTCTTCTCCACGTCAAGTGACCACATGCATCTATCTGCAACTGACTTCAGTGTTGCAATCACTGTCAGTCCGCTCTGACAATCTCAGTGAGCAGGGAACATGAGAAAATAAAGTGAAAGAAAGGTGGGTCAGAAGGACCTAACCTGTGCCACAATGAGTTCCGAAAATAAAGAAAACTCTTCCAATATAACGACTAGGACAGAGCTGAGTACTCATATGTGTACAAAGAACAATTAATATCTTGAAAGTAGATTGCGTTGGTAGGTTTTGGCTCATCCCTGGCTCACTAGCTCACTCACATAGTTCCATCGCTTTCGAGCCAAAACTTACCCAGAACCTACCAACACAATCTACTATAATCCAATTTTCAAGTCTAATTCACTTTTCTCTCACAGAAGGTGAACATAAGAAAATGAATTTTAATAATTCTTTATAAAAGCTGAACTTAAGAAAATATATAAAATGAATAATGGTGAATGTAAGAAATTTTTATAATTTTTTTTATAATTTGTAATGTCTGAATGGTATTGTACCTATTTTATTTTTCAAAACATATATATTTCGTAATCATGAGGATTCAATGCTTTCTTGTTTATTTCAACTGTGTATATTTCGCATTTTTCACTTCGAATCATATTAATACATCTGTACTGTTCTCTATTGTTACACAAACAATCTTTATAATCTTCTAAGCTTATTCTATTTTTGACAATACATTTGATAACTCATTTAATTTTTTTCTCTCTTTTATCATCAACTTTATAATCATACATTTGTGTTCTCAGACCACAAAATTCTTCCATTATTGTTGCATTGCATTCATCTTTCTTGTTAACTTGTGGAATACCATAAATACTATTTTCAGGATAATCACTAGTATCAAATTAACAATCATTGTTTTCATGTTGTCATAGAAGTCTTCAGTTTTTATATTGTACATATAACTGTCCATATCTTGATAACACAATTCAATATTTTCTCCATATTTCGGTTTCATTGTTGTGTGGTGAAAATCGTACATCAGTCCTTTAGACAAATCAAGTATACTCAGTCCAACATAGATTGGTTTATTAAATGTGATTTTTGTCTTATTCATATAGATTTTCATTATGTATAGTTTTTGCTTCAAAATTTGGCTTTGCTGTTAATTTATCAGATTTTTCTCCATTTGAGACTAATATTATATCAACTCCATTTCTAATATTTTCCATTGTCTTGCCAAAGGCCAAATTATTCATAAGTTTATAGAAATCTTTTTCAGTATCATTTTTGGCTTTACTTCTCATTTCTATATTTAAATCAATGAGCTTCTTCAAGCAAGTCGCTTATTTAAATTTTAAAACTATGTATTATTGTTATATTGTTAATTTCATTCCTAATGATAAATACTGTTTTAAAATTTACATAGGAACCTTTCTTAGACATTTATACTTTTAATGGTTTGTTAAATAAACAGCTTGATATGTGATTATCTAATTTTACTTAACTAGTGAAATGGAGTAAACACATATCACAAATAAATGTTACTTCTTCATGTTTATTAATTTGACTTGAAACAACCCTAGATAAATTTTTTTATATGACAATAGTGTGAATTGTTTTCATTCTTGAACTAAAGGAGATTTAATTGTTTATCTTTCTTACTTCTCATAATTATTAGTGGGCACACTCGAAAATTTTCATCAAATGAATAAACGTCAGTAGATACATTAATTTTATTTTTAGTTTTGGGAATGTGATCAACTTCTACAGGAGATTCAAAATTTTCGAGTGTCTGATCAAGGTCAAGACTAACATTTTGATACTTCATAACTCTTTCTGAATTTTTGTCTGCAGATTTTATAGCCCACAGAAAACATTTTTGATCATGATTGTGTTCATGGATATCCCAGATGGCAGAGCACTTGCCCACAAAAGGCAAAGGTTCAAAGTCCGAGTCTCCATCTGGCACACAGTTTTAATCTGCCAGGAAGTTTCATTTTTGATCTTTATTTTTCACACAAATACAGGGTTTGTTATTTCTTATTTTATTTGATAATTCGATGTAAGATGATCCTCTCAATGGAACATATCTGTTAATTCCTATTTGTAAACCAATCATTCCATTTAATGACTATTCTGATATGCATGGATGAAAATCACCCATTCTTGATAAAATATTTTGTTTGCCAATTTTATATTTTTTAATTATCTCTCATTTATTTATGATCCAATAGTTTTCTATGTGGAGCTGAAATTCCATAATATTTCTATTTGTCTGCATTTTTAAGTTATGTTCAATCCACAATGTATTCTTAGATTACCTTTTACAATTTTCGGTTTTAATACAGTTAAGGAATGATTAGTTTCAATTGAGTTTATGCTAATTTCAAAATTTATAGTTTGTAATTTGTTTTGAAATATAGTATCTACTTGATAATCTCTAATGTTTCTTCTTCTCTCTACATCCATAGAAAAGGGAAATGTTTTTCAATGGCTTATCTTCAATAGTTGTAGTTTTTTTGTTTCATAAACACATCAATAGAAAATGTAACCTTTTTTTTCAATGGTTAATCTTCATTAATTCTAATTTTTTGTTTTGCCAAAAGGTTGGTAGAAAATGGAAATATTTTTTTCAATGCTTTATCTTATTTAGTTTCGAAAATATATCATCAGTTTTAATTTTACCATAAGGTAATTCTTTCCAAAGACCTCTTACTTGTAGATTTAATTTTGTGACAATGCCTTTTAATAAATATAATTGTCCAAGGGACCATAATAAATCACCGTGACTTCAATGTAATTTTTGTAATTTCTGTTCGTTTCATTAGGTATATCTTTAAGCTATCTTCTGTACTATACTCTAGCAGGTCTTTCCATGTACGGCCCAAGTTTCGTCGAGCTGTGTCACTTGGCAGTGATACATAATGCAGAAGTAACTTTCGTCGTTGAGTGTAGCACACAATTGTAACTACATAAATACGTATCATATCCTTAATTATAGGGGCTATTGTTGCGTTATTGTATATCTACCACATTTAACATATGTCCACTGAGGGACAGGGGTAGGGAGCTAGTTGCTCCTCTTGTCTGCCAATAAAAAACCTATTTTCTTTGCAAACAGAACTTGCATCCTGCCCAGCCACAGAAACATACGAGGGTTGCCCAGAAAGTAATGCATCGCATTTTTTGTCTTCAACAATTCTTTATTGAACATAATGAGAATTACACACACAAAAGAATGGTGTTTTATCTACAACCATATTTTTCCACGTAATCTCCAACCTGTTCTATAGGTTCTATCGCCTTCCTCCAGTGCGAAACAAAGGTGTGTATGCCCTGTCGGTACCAATCCTTGTACTGGTGGCGGAGCCAGTGCATTACTGTATGAATCACCTCCTCATCGTCCTCAAAATGTCGTCCTCGAATGGCATCATTTAATGGCCCAAACAAGTGGAAGTCCGAGGGGACTAGATCAGGGTTGTAGGATAGATGTGGTAACACTGGCCAAGCCTGTTTTGCTCTGTGTTCAACAGTCCTCACACTTGTGTGGGAGCGAGCGTTATCGAGTAGCAGCAAGACATCTCTTGGGTTGCTGTGGTGCCGAAGTCGCCGGAAGCGCGTCTTGAGTTTTGTTAATATGCTGACATATTCTTCTGAATTAATGGTACCGCCCCTTGATATCACAACTAGAATCACACCTTCACAGTCCCAGAACACAGTGATCATGACCTTACCGGAGGAAGGAGTTGCTTTGAATTTTTTCTTCTTTGGGAGTGGGAGTGGCGCCATTGCATCGATTGTCGTTTTGTTTCTGGTTCGAAATGGTGAACCAACATTTGATCACCTGTCACAATCCGGGACAAGAAGGCCTCCCCCTCAACTTCAAACATTGCAACAAATCAAGACAAATGTTTTTTTTTTTCTGTGGGATTTGTGATCCACCGTTAGACCCCGCGAGACCCATCTTGCACACACTTTTGAATGTCCAAGAGTGCCGATCATTGAATCCACACTTCTTTTGCTGATTGACAGAAACAGCGCCAACTGCCGAGTCTTAATCCGTCTGTCCTTATGAATGACATGAGCAGCTCGATGCAACATGTCAGACGTGACAGCCGTGGATGGCCTCCGTGAACGCCGCAAATCGTGGAGCTCCGACGAACTGCCTTCTGATGGTCTCACCCTCCATGCCTAGCGTCTAACTATTCTTCTGTCGACAGCAGATGCTCCAGAGACATTGCACAAGAGAAACTTCAATGACTGCACGTTGCTTGTAAGATGCATTACTTACAGGCGCCATTTTGAAACTGCCCTGCAGCTATGCAATCTGTCGGAAATGACGGAACCGTGGCGCGCTCACTCGGGAGACTTCAAGTAATATATTCGTAACGTTTCGCATTCGTAGCGTTGTTTTCGGCTTAGAAAAAAAATGCGGTGCTTTGCTTTCTGGGAAACCCTCGTACACTGATAAACCAAAACATTACGACCACTACCCACCGCGAAGTTGGATGTCGCCTGGTGGCATCGAGGGCGCGTAAAAGGGTAGCACGTCTATAAGCGGAGCACACACAGACGGGGGATCACCCAAGCGATGATATGGGCTGCAAATGGGGAAATTCACTGAAATTAGCGACTCTGGCAAGAGACAGGTTATTATTACGCGGTACCTGTAAATGAGAATCTCGAAAACGGCGAAGCTGGTCGAATGTTCACGCGGTACTGTTATGAGCGTCTATGGAAAGAGGTAGAAGGACAGAGAAACTACCAGTAGGATCTAAATGGTTGGACGTCCACGACTCTTCGCAAAACGTGGGTTTCGGAGGCTTTTCTGTTCTGTAAATTAGGATAGATGGTGATCTGTGGCACCTCTGCCGAAAGAGCATAAGTGTTTCGTAGCACACCGTTCATCGTACATTGCTGAACATGCAACTCAGCAGCAGACTACCCCTACGTGTTCATATGTTGACCCAGAGACACCGTCAATTATGATTGCAGTGGGCCGGGTCCATCGGGATTCGACCGTCGATCAATGGAACCGTGTCGGCTCTTCGGATGAATCAAATTTTTGCTACACTAGGTCGATGGTCGTCTACACAAACCCCGTCATCGAGGTGAACGGCGGCTCGAAACGAGCAGCACGCTATGGACGCAGGCTAGTGGGAGCAGGAAGGTCGCAGTTCGTAGTAATAGATGGCAAATCATCGAGTAAAACTGAAGTGGTATCAGGTGTTCCCCAGGGAAGCGTCCTGGGACCTCTGCTGTTCCTGATCTATATAAATGACCTGGGTGACAATCTGAGCAGTTCTCTTAGGTTGTTCGCAGATGATGCTGTAATTTAGCGTCTAGTAAGGTCATCCGAAGACCAGTATCAGTTGCAAAGCGATTTAGAAAAGATTTCTGTATGGTTTGGCAGGTGGCAGTTGACGCTAAATAACGAAAAGTGTGAGGTGATCCACATGAGTTCCAAAAGAAATCCATTGGAATTCGATTACTCGATAAATAGTACAATTCTCAAGGCTGTCAATTCAACTAAGTACCTGGGTGTTAAAATTACGAACAACTTCAGTTGGAAAGACCACATAGATTATATTGTGGGGAAGGCGAGCCAAAGGTTGCGTTTCACTTAGAAAATGCAACAAGTCCACTAAAGAGACAGCATACACTACACTCGCTCGTCCTCTGTTAGAATATTGCTGCACGGTGTGGGATGCTTACCAGGTGGGATTGACGGAGGACATCGAAAGGGTGCAAAAATGGGCAGCTCGTTTTGTATTATCACGTAATAGGGGAGAGAGTGTGGCACATATGATACGCGAGTTGGGATGGAAGTCATTAAAGCAAAGACGTTTTTCGTCGCGGCGAGATCTATTTACGAAATTCCAGTCACCAACTTTCTCTTCCGAATGCGAAAATATTTTGTTGAGCCCAACCTACATAGGTAGAAATGATCATCAAAATAAAATAAGAGAAATCAGAGCTCGGACAGAAAGGTTTAGGTGTTCGTTTTTCCCGCGCGCTGTTCGGGAGTGGAATGGTAGAGAGATAGTATGATTGTGGTTCGATGAACCCTCTGCCAAGCACTTAAATGTGAATTGCAGAGTAATCATGTAGATGTAGATGTAGATACGCTATGGGAGACATTCTCCCACGCTTGCATAGGACCTGTGGTAGTAATCGAAGACACGTTGACAGGTGCGAACCACCTGCATCCCTTCATGCTGGATGTCTTCCCCGACGGCGATGTCATCTTTCAGCAGTATAATTGTCTGTGTCTCGGAGTCACAGTCGTGCTACAAAGGTTTGAGGAGCATTGTAGTGAAGTCACGTTGATGTCCCGGCTTTCAAATTCGCCTGACGTAAATCCCACGGAACCCATCTGGGTCGCTATAGAACGCCTTCAGCGCCTACGCAAATCAGCGGCCCGTTATTTACGCGAACTACATGACCTGGGCGTAGGCATCTAAAGCCACATACATCCACAAACCTACCAATAAACTGTCGGATCCCTAATACTGTGATATATTTCGTTCCAAAGACTGACAAAAAAGCTATTAAGCAGGTGGTAATTATGTTTTGGCTCATCAGTGTATGTGTCTGTTTAGTACATTTTTGAAGAAAGATGGAACATGCAGGGCTATTCATACAGTAGGAACAGTTTTCGAAGACTTGTATCTTCCGAATTACAAAAGGTAACACCGTAATTCCAACGTTCCTGGCACATAACAGTTTAAAATTTGAACAGCCCTGGTAGATGTTTCAATCGCGGACGCGTTGGCGCCTGTTGCTTTCTTCTCCTTCACGGAGAAAACTGTGACAAGAATAACCTATCTATTACAACGAAATGAACACCCTTAGCTGCTTACAGGCGTTGACAATACGTCAACGGGGACAAATGAAAATGTGTGCCCCGACTGGGACTCGAACCCGGGATCTCCTGCTTACATGGCAGACGCTCTATCCATCTGAGCCACCGAGGACACAGAGGATAGCGCGACTGCAGGGATTTATCTCTGGCACGCCTCCCGCGAAACGCACATTCTCAACGTATTGTCCCGCACTAGATTCGTAGCGCCGCCGCCCATTATACTCTTCACTCGCGGCGCGTTGCCGATCCCCGCAAGAGTTCGGGCACTGTTTGTGCATTCGCACGGAAGAAGAAGATGGTCAAGTAGCTGGTGAGCCTTAACTATATATATATATATATATATATATATATATATATATATATATATATACTAAGATGGTATCTGTTCTTTCGGACATGTCCGAAAGAACAGATACCATCTTAGTATATATAACCTATCTAGACATGCTTCAAAACTGGCTATTACCTCCAATTGAAGATCATTCAGATGCTGTTGGGTTGGCTGAAGAGCCAACACCGTGTTACTAGAGGAGGCCGAAATGCACGCGTCTTAGCTCACGCAGGCTGGCGTGAGGAGGGAAGGACTATACTGACGTGAGGTCTGGAACATGACGAGGAATTAGAATTGAGAAAGCGGACATAGCTAGTTTGATACTTAACTTTAATCCATTAATGATGAACGTCGCTCTTGACGGTACATGATTCACAATATTATCGGTTCAGAAGACATATAGTAACTGAATATGGCGCCTTGCTAGGTCGTAGCAAATGACGTAGCTGAAGGCTGTGCTAAACTGTCGTCTCGGCAAATGAGAGCGTATGTAGTGAGTGACTCATCGCTAGCAAAGTCGGCTGAACAACTGGGGCGAGTGCTAGGGAGTCTCTCTAGACTAGACCTGCCGTGTGGCGGCGCTCGGTCAGCAATCACTGATAGTGGCGACACGCGGGTCCGACGTATACTAACGGACCGCGGCCGATTTACAGGCTACCACCACAGACGCCTTCACCTTCATGCAAGATGGTGCCCCGCCTCATTTCTTTAAGTACGTCCGACGTTACCTGAATGACATCATACTAGGATGTTGGCTGGAAGAGGAGGATCAGAAGATAAACTTTATCGCCGGTGGCCTCCCAGGTCTCCAGACGTTACATCTTGTGACTCTTCTCTGTAGGGTTATGTAATAAATAGCGTTTTTATCCCCCATATGCCCCACTCTCTTGAAAGTCTGCGACATCGCATTGTCGAAGCTGTGAAGTCGAAACGACAGTGCAGCTGCTTCGTGTGCGGCAGAAAATGAGCCACCGTTTTGATACTTCTTGTGTAACACATGGTGCTCACATTGAATGCATAAAAATTTGAACTTTTCTCTTTCTAGGAAGGTTGGAACTATATGTGTCTCGGCGCCAAAGCCGCGCTACAAAGGTTTGAGGAGCATTGTAGTGAACTCACATTGATGTCTCCGCGATCAAAAAAGTTACTTTTGTCGGACTTTTATAGTTTGGAAGCAATAAATGTTTGAAAAATGTTTCTTCTTTTTGAATAGCCCTGTATAGCGCACGTTCACTTGTTCCAAATGTACCTGACCCATGAAATCGGAAAACTATTTAACCATTCACTGCTGTTCTCCTTCAAACTGAAAATCGCAGACAGTTTTGAGTACTGAAGGTTCTCAGCAGTTTTGTACGTTGAATTCACAATTAGTCATGGAAAAAAAGTTTTAAAAATGTGAACACAGAAAGTAGTCGCATGTATGTGAACGTTGCGTGGCTGACACCAACAGACTGTACCAATCTCATAAGAAAATATTCTGTCTCAGTTAAGAACATTGTATGCAGTATGCACCTATTCTGAAGTAGTAGAATTTGTATGATCAATGATTATTAAACACTGCATTTCAATAATTTGAAGTTCTTGATGTCAAAAATCACCTTACTATGGCTTCTTTTCTTGCTGATGATTCATCAATGTTATAAGATCAAAGTGAATTCCTTTCTGCATGATATTCCTTCAAATACTAGGTGAAGGAAAAATAAGCAATGTCACTGGATAGTCATCTGTCTACGCACATTTGGTAAGATTACTCAGGAAATATTTTTTTGTTTTGTTTTGTTTTAGAGTATCTTCAGGTTGCATAGTACGTGACACTAATAGTAGCAATGATTTTTTTGGTATGGCAGTTCGTTTCATCGTGTGTCAGTCTCTTCCTATCATTATATATTTACTTTTATAGTAAAAGTAGTATAAATAACCATCATGCATGCGAAACTGTCACATCCAAAAACCAGCCATCAAAACTTATTTACTGTTTCTTTCCAGTCACAATATGAAATTAAAATGTTTCAAATAAATCTATAAATTGAAATTACTGTAACGACAGTACTAAAGACTTAAAATGCAAATTACAATATTATGTTAACTTGTGAAAACCTCTTCATTCAAGTTTCTTTGTACAGCTATTACATCTTTGAATGTCATTGCATTGTCTAGAGTTTTGGGTGTGATGTATGTTATGCCAAGCAGTGTGTGAATTTAAGAACAAGCAGAGACAATGTGAGGGCAATTCAAAATGTGATGTTTGTCTGTGTTCGATGTTTTGTTAAGGAAAGAAACGAATTGTACATAAATTAAAGTATCAATAGAAATGGAAGTTGAAATTCCTACATAAAATCACCTGGTCCACATGTAGCATATAATAAGAGTAAAAATCGAGGCATCTAATGGAATAACTACGCTCAACCTTCAACAACTGTAACAACCCGAAAAGATAAATTCTATTGTACTTCCTGTCCTTGAATAAGTTTCATAACATTTTAGGAAACTCGTTATTTCTTGAGTAAATTACAGTTAGACTTGATGTCTCAATAAATCTAACTGTCGAGAACTGTCAAACAAGATGTTACACAGCATTTTATTTGGACTTTAGTCATGAAAACAATAATCACGAAGTATTAAGTAGTCCACGCGTTTATATAGATAATGAAATACAATAGCCCTGTATTTAACCATATTTGTAATTTTTCCTTTAGGAATGGTCAGTTTACTGAGCAATTAAAGTACTCAGTAGTAAAGCCACTTTTTAAAAAGGGAGAAAGGGATAATATAGATAATTTTAGACCTATTTCTACGCCATCAGTGTTTGCAAAAGTCATTGAAAAGGCTATGTATGTGAGGAAAATTGATCATTTTATATCACACGATTTGCTATCAAATGTACAGTTCGGCTTTAGAAGTCGTTTAACAACTGAAAATGCTGCATTCTCTTTTCTCTGTGAAGTACTGGATGGGTTAAACAAAAGGTTTCAAACGCTTGGTATATTTTTTGATTTAACTAAGGCATTAGATTGTGTTGATCACAAAATATTGCTCCAGGAGTTGGACCATTACGGAATACAGGGAGTAGCTCACAATTGGTTCACCTCTTACTTTAGTAATGGGCAGCAAAAGGTTATTATTCACAATGTTGATAACGGCTGTGATGTGGGATCTGAGTGGGGTACTGTCAAGTGGGGGAGGTGCCCCAGGGATCAGTGTTGGGGCCACTCCTGTTCCTTATTTATATAAATGATATGCCCTCTAGTATTACGGATAACTCTAAAATATTTCTGTTTGCTGATGACACTAACTTAGCAGTAAAGGATGTTGTGTGCAACATTGGCTCGGTTTCAAATAGTGCAGTACATGACCTCAGTTTATGGCTTGTAGAAAATAAGGTAACGCTAAATCACAGTAAGACTCAGTTTTTACAGGTTCTAACACACAATTCAACAAAACCTGACGTTTTAATTTCACAGAATGGGTATATGATTAGTGAAACTGAACAGTTCAAATTTCTAGGTGTTCAGATAGATAGTAAGCTGTCGTGGAAAGCCCATGTTCAGGATCTTGTTCAAAGACTTAATACTGCCATTTTTACTATTCGAAAGGTATCAGAAGTGAGTCATCGTTCGACACGAAAATTAGTCTACTACGCTTATTTTCATTCGCTATTGTCGTATGGTATTATATTTTGGGGCAACTCTTCTCATTCTAAAATGATGTTTTTGGCTCAGAAACGGTCAGTTCGGGCAATAAGTGGTGTTAGTTCACGAAGCTCTTGTCGACCTCTGTTCACGAGTCTGGGTATTTTGACATTGACCTCTCAATACGTATATTTCTTATTGCCGTTTCATGTTACCAATATTAGTTTATTCCCAAGAAAAAGCAGCTTTCACTCGGTTAATACTCGGCAGAAATCAAACCTGCATTTGGATCGGACTTCCTTAACTCCTGTGCAAAAAGGTGTGCAGTATACTGCTGCATCAATTTTCAATAAGCTGCCACTCTATTTCAAAAATCTTAGGAATAATCCACGCCCTTTCTAATCGAAACTGAAGAGTTTCCTCATGGGTTACTCCTTCCATTCTGTCGAGGAGTTTCTTGAAAAATTAAGTGATTTTTATTGTATTGCTGATAGCGTTTACTTAAACTTATGGACTTACGTTTCTAAAGTTCATGAACATTTATTTTTATCTGTTATTACGTTTATGTTGTAATTTCATGTACTGACACATTCCATGACCTTGGAGATTTGGTCCTCAATTTGGTCCTACGGAACTTGATGAGTAAATAAATAAATAAATGAATAACAAACATATGAAATAAATTAGCGAATGTTTATTCATAAATAAATTTTGAAAGTGATTGTTTCTATCCTACTCCCGAATATGAGTTAATATGACATTCAGTAATGATATACATGGAGGTATTGTGAATAAACGATTTATACGCTTAGGTAGTGCTAGACTATAGGAAGACAAATATTTTAACGGATGACTGGTGGCCTCGAAGTGCAAGAAGAGGAAGTTGTATTTTTTATCTGCTGATGTAATGCACTTTAACAGCTATTACAGAGGGATATTCTTGTGCCAAAAGTCCATGCGCTCCTGATTGACGTTGTGCTCCATTGTAAAAGTCTCTGTAATGTGCAAGTATTTTGGGTCGGCGTTGGTGAAAGGCGTCCACACGATGGCCTCTTCCTCTGGTGATGGTGTTCTGGAACAAAGAAAGGACATGGCGTCAGCCATACTGAAAGATACGTCGCTTCTGTCTACCGAGAAACAATTTTCTTGCAGGTACCGTGACCATGAACTAGATACATGGTGCCTGTGTAACATACCCAAGGTTGAAAATGTTTTCACCATTGAATCTCAACAATACGCTTTGGCTGAGGATAGTCAAGAATACACACAATCCAGTCACAGTAGTGCGATTGCCTGTCAAAAGCCTGAATAACCACCTTTTGCAGTGCACACGTGCAGTAAGAGGATCACTGAGGTTCTGGAAGGTATCGACAGGGATGTGGAGCCATGATGCTCCAGTGCCGTGGCCAGTTGCGCTCCGTTTCTCGTTTGAGGATCCATGGCTCAAACAGCATGACTGACATGGTCCCACATTTTCTCTATTGGGTTCAAATCCAGGGAATTTGGTTACTGGGGGCATACGGTAAACACATTCTGGTGCTCTTCCAATCACGTACGTACAATGTGACCAGCATGACACTTTGCAGTGTCCTGCTGGTAGATACAATTGTGCCGAGGAAAAAAAAACAAATTGAATGTATCTGGGGTCTTGGTCCTTAAGGATGTATGTACCAGGTGAACAAAAAGTCAGTATAAATTTGAAAACTTAATAAACCACGGAATAATGTAGATAGAGAGGTAAAAATTGACACACATGCTTGTAATGAAATGAGGTTTTATTAGAACAAAAAAAAAAAAATACCCCCCATATTGCTAAACGCGTGAAAGATCTCTTGCGCGCGTCGTTTGGTGATGATCGTGTGCTCAGTCACCACTTTCGTCATGCTTGGCCTCCCAGGTCCCCAGACCTCAGTCCGTGCGATTATTGGCTTTGGGGTTACCTGTAGTCGCAAGTGTATTGTGATCGACCGACATCTCTAGGGATGCTGAAAGACAACATCCGACGCCAATACCTCACCATAACACCGGACATGCTTTACAGTGCTGTTCACAACAATATTCCTCGACTACAGCTATTGTTGAGTAATGATGGTGGACATATTGAGCATTTCCTGTAAAGAACATCATCTTTGCTTTGTCTTACTTTGTTATGCTAATTATTGCTATTCTGATCAGATGAAGCGCCATCTGTTGGAAATTTTTTGAACGTTTGTATTTTTTCGGTTCTAATAAAAACCCATGTCATTCCATGCATGTGTGTCAATTTGTACCTCTCTATCTACATTACTCTGTGATTTATTCAGTTTTCAAATTTATACTGACTTTTTGATCACCCGGTGTATCTGTGTGATGACTGGGTGTTGTGTGATGTCCTTAAGTTAGTTAGGTTTAAGTAGTTCTGAGTTCTAGGGGACTGATGACCATAGATGTTAAGTCCCATAGTGCTCAGAGCCATATCTGTGTTGATCCATAGTGCCTTTGAGAATGACGAGTTCACCCACACAGGGGACGCTACGAAAACGCTCACCAGGCTATAACACTCCCTCCTACGGCCTGGACCCTTCGAACAATTGTTTCAGTGTTATACACTCCAATGGCCATCTGTCCAATGGGGCATAAAGCGTGAGTCATCTGAGAAGGCCGCCTGTTACCACTCAGAGACCATGCAGCTGCGGTAGTGGCGTGCAAATGCCAGCCTTCGTCGCCGATGGACAGCAGTCAGCATGGATGTGTGAACCAGGTGCCTGATGCGGAGAGCAATTCACAGCAACGTTCGCTGAATGGTCGTTGAGGAAACACTGGTAGCAGCTCCTAGGTTCATCTGGGCCGTCAGTCAGTTGCTCATCCGTTGCACGCCTATTCGCTCGTACACATCTCTGCATCCGTCGTTCCCCTTTGTCATCTATGGCTCAGGGCTGGTTTTGGATAGGGCCATTTTGTCGTACACAGTACAACCAAGGCGGTATGCGACACGCGAACAGCCTCTAGGTTCCATGACTGCTCACATGCATTCGAGAGGTCCGTCGTTCTACGAAAGCAGCTGTATGTGCCCAATCCAGATGACGTCTTTATATGCCTCAACACTAATATTCGAAGCCGGCTGCTGGTGGCCGAGCAGTTCTGGCGCTACAGTCTGGAACCGCGCGACCGCTACGGTCGCAGGTTCGAATCCTGCCTCGGGCATGGATGTGTGTGTTGTCCTTAGGTTAGTTAGGTTTAAGTAGTTCTAAGTTCTAGGGGACTTATGACCTCAGCAGTTGAGTCCCATAGTGCTCAGAGCCATTTGAACCATTTGATGTCCGAATAACAATCAGATTTAAGGAAGCGACGATCAACACCACAACAAGCTATAAAAAACGCACTAGCATTCAATAGGGAAACCCATCTTGCTTTTACTGATTCTGAGAAGGCTTTTGATAGTGTCAACGGAGTAATACAATGGCCAAACGAGGTTATACCTATCATACACAAAACACCCAGTCGGCCGCTGTGACCGAGCGATTCTAGGCTCTTCAGTCCGGAACCGCGCTGCTGCTACTGTCGCAGGTTGGAATCCTGCTCTGGGCATGGATGTGTGTGATGTCCTTAGGTTAGTTAGGTCTAAATAGTTCTAAGTCTAGGGGACTGATGACCTCAGATGTTAAGTCCTATAGGGCTTAGAGCCATTTGAACCATTTCAACAAACACCCAAACTATTGTAGAGATGTGAAACATAATCACAAAACCAATGAATACAAACAAATGGGTAAGACAGGAATACTGTGTTTCCCCAATTCTCTTCAATATATGCATAGGTGAAGTGATCAGTAAATGGAAAATGGTGAATAAAAAAGTATCTTTTTAGATTGCGACACTATGCTAAATGCATCCCTATGTGCAGATGACTAAACACTGATTGCAGACAATGAAAATGAACTTCAGATGGGAGTCTGTGCGTTGCAAATGATAACCTCAGAATACTACCTAGCTTTTTCAGAAATGCTTGCACCCTTGGCTCGAAAGCCAATGACTGTGCCCTTTTGGATGTCAGATAAATCACTCCTTTTCTGCATAACGACACGACCGCACTGTTTTCCGCGTTCCCCAACACGCTTTATACTCGTATACCCTCTGCTGTTAGTGTTGCCACCTGCCGACTGTGAGTGGTTATCGAACGTTCACGTCGAACATAGGCGGTGGTCACATTAATGTGATAGGGCCGTGAAATAACGTCTTTGAATCGCTTATTCTCACCGATGTCGCGGCGCTGTTGACACAAGCGATATTCGTGAAATGGAAAGTCGGAGTCTATGTCTGGGACATAATTTGCACTTCTTATGAAGTCTGCGTCAGCTCCACATCCAAGCAGTCAGCTTTAGCTATCAACCTTACATTGCTTTCCTGGACAGGGTAGTTCGCCATTACCTTTCTTCATCCTGTTATGAAATGCAATGAAAAGCCAAAGAAACTGCTACACCTGCCTGATACCGTGTAGGGCGCCCGCGAGCACGCAGAAGTGCCGCAGTACGACGTGGCATGGACTTCACTGATGTCTGAAGTATAGTCTGTCTGTAAACTGAAGAGCGAGCAGCGTTTTTGGTGGGGGAAGTGGCCTTTCCCGGAAGAACCCTGCCACTTGCCTCCAGGGCAACCCAAAATCTGTTGCCCGTTACCTATGTAGCGGTGTATTTCGGCGTGCAGTGATGTACGTCGTTTCTGTTCGTGGGATCTTAGTTGCCGACCTCAGTCAGTTGACTCAGTGTAGTCACTGATATACTTCAGTATCCGTAAGTGATGGATAATCGCCCTGCATTGCAAGGAAATGTGCAGAATACGAAGAAGATACTTGCGCGGAACGAGCGTTCGATCGTCTCTAACGTTATTACAGCGTGTGTTAAGGAGGCGACACAGAAAGAATTGTTGCCTAATGTTACCAGTCCCAATGAAAGGGCTGCAGTTTATTCAAACGTCAGCCTCGCCAAAATAGGACGCATAAGGAAAGGACGCGAAAACAAGGCGCATGGTTTACTGGAATCGCCGCGAAGGAAAACTAATAATTTAGGGCGGAAACCCATCGTTATAGACAGTTTCACGAAATCGGTCTTTCGACAAACGATGGAGGACTTTTACATAAACAAAAAAATAATGCCCACATTACGGAAATTACTCACTGGCGTGAAACAAAAAAAACATTTTCGTTGCAAAAAGATGTTTTACACAACACATTGCGTGAAATGGGATTCACCTGGGAATACTTTTCAGACATGTTTACGAAGACAATGACAAAAAAAGCAGTGCGAATCGAACTAATACAACATACGTAATTATAAATTTCTAGTTACTTTTTAAACATTCTTCGTGTTCCAAGAATTGTTAAGTTTTAATGCAGACCTTCAAAGAAAACTTCTACCTTTTCGTAGAAACACAAAGTAAGAACAAACCTTAAATTCTACAAACTGATTGCACTAAATCTGGTTCGTCTTACGAATAGAGGAACATACATTCATATGAATAGGCATTCGGTTCTATGTTTGTACTAGAATCCCGACTTCCGTTCTTATGTTAATATTATTTACTCTATAATGTTTTCTTTCAAAGAAGCTATAGTCTTTTGTTTTCCTTATAATCTTAACGCATTTGTTTAAAAATAAACGCACACGGGACGTATCTGTACACAGCGTCCTCACAGATTTAAACCGCGCGCCGCGGCAGGGACGGTACTACGTTGTGAAACAGCCTCTAGAAGCGCCCTGTGACGTAGCAGGTCAGGCAGCTTGGGGACTCGCTCGCTCGCTCTTCAGTTTACCGACAGACTATAGTGCTGGAGGGAACTGACACCATGAATCTTGCAGGGCTGTCCATAAATCCGTAAGAGTACGAGGGGGTGGAGATCTCTTCTGAACAGCATATTGCAAGGCATCTCAGATGTGCCGAGTAATGTTCATGTCTGTGCAGTCTGATGGCCTGCGGAAGCGCTTAAGCTCAGATGAGTGTTCCTGGAGCCACTCTGTAGCAATTGTCCAGCTGGAATTGCCCAAGTCCGTCGGAATGCACAATGGACATGAATGGATGCAGGTAGTCAAACATGATACTTACGTACGTGTTACCTGTCAGAGTCGTATCTCGACGAATCAGATGTCCCATATCACTCCAACTGCACACGCCCCACACTATTACAGAGGCTCCACCAGCTTGGACAGTCCCCTGCTGACATGCAGGGTCCATGGGTCTGTTACTATTGCGCAAAATATTTGTGTTGAAAACCTGAAATGCTTCATTCAGTCTAGCAATACATAGAAGGTTATCTAATTTTTATAATGGCAGAAGGTGTCTTATACAGAGATAAAGACAGAGTGCTACTGCTTGTTTCAGATAGCTTGTTTCACCACCTTGATGTTTACTTATTTTGAAAAGTCGCCTGACAGAAAATATTGATAAAAATGGGTTACAAAATTAAATAAATAACTGGCGACCGATTTAGCATGTAACCTTTTTACGGAATGATCATAAAGTGCAATTACCGCCAACGTATTACATGGATGTTTATGGATTGCTGTTTCTTATTGTTTCAGGTGCTGACATACATCTAAATCACGGCTGATGAGTCTACTCACATAATGGAGGAACGGATCGTAATGATCACGTGGGCTCTCCAACGACACCATATCAATGAGAGATATTCAGTATGATTTCACTGTAAGGTTTCAGAAACCTTCCCCATCGAAACCAACAATTTTATGGTGAGACAAAAAGCTCTTTCTAACTGGTTGTATAAAAGATAAGCACCACTCACGACGATCACCAACACGACTGGAAACGCGCATGGAGGCTGCAGTATCTGTCGAACGTTCGCCAAAAAAGTCCATTCGAAAGCGGTCACAGGAACTGGGGTTCCATACTCGACGTTACAAAAACACAGGAAGAATGATTTGAAGTTAAACGTATTTGAAGCTTTAGCAACGAACTGATGATAATGACATGTAAAAACGTCATCAGGATTGTAGGCGAATGATCGATGTGTTTACAACTCTTCCGTCAAGGGTCAAAGCGTTTTTCTCGAACGAGTGTGCAATATAGCGCAGTGCAAAAGCGAGAAACGGAGTAAAGAAAACCCACATTTTTATGAAGAACTTGAGCACAACCCACCAGTGCCTGCAACCCACTTCGTAGGTCCATATTTCACTCACGGTACTGTGCGCCACATTGCGTGTTTCACCACGTTACGTGATTATTCCACAACTTCAAACTCTGGTGCTATTCGGTCGTGCGTGGTTCCAGCAGGATGGAGCACCAGCCTGTTATGCTACTGCCGTTAGAGAGCATCTCAGTGACGTATTTCCTAATGAATGGATTGGACGTGGTTCTGCCCACTTGCCTGCACCTTTGGAGTGGCCACCCCGAAATACTGATCTGTCATCTTGTGACAATGCATTGTGGGGATTCATTGAACAGGAGGTTGCTGCCACATGTTACGAGACAGTTGACGAACTTGAGGAAGCTCTTCTATGGGCATTTAATGCCATCGCGCCAGCAACGTTGAAGAGAATATCACATCGAACGTAGAAGGGAATCATATACTGTTATGAAAATCATGGTGTACACACAGATACCCTGGAATAAATAATAAAGAATAGTCACAGTACATCAAAGTTGTCCTCTGCCATGATCCCACATTAATACAATGCGACTATCTATGACTATGAGGACAGGCCATACGGGGGTAATGGGACTTTGTCATCACTCTATATAGTTCCTGACTCAGTTTTAAGTACTGGAAGTGGAGTTCTGATAAGGAAGATTTCCAACAGAAGCATTCCGTGCGTAAGCAGTGAAAGAAAGGAGCAGTGTTGAATTACTTTAGAAACGGGCAGGTCACCGTGTTTAGAAGAAGAACAAAATGAAATATTTTTAGTGCTCTATGAAAAACCTATTTCTTAAAGAAAACATTAATTTGCATTTGAGCTGTGAAGTTACTGCACTGAAATTTAGTGTATCGTGGTACATGACAATTTATTTTATACATTTGTCGTTCAATAATATTGTACTTTAACGTGAACTTCATGCAGCAGGTACTGTTTATGTTGAAAGATGGACTGATTCACTCTGCATAATTAACTTCAAGGAGCAAATGTGGTTATACTGTATCAGCTCAAATTTCAGGAAGAACCATGACTCTTAGGCTACTACAAGTGGTTTTGTTGATATTGATAATGTACTAAGACATACCCAAACGCTTTATACTGTATTTTTGCCTAATTTTGTTTCCTTCTTGTTGCAAGTCGAGCCATAACATTAACTTTCTTAGTCGAGATAGCGGCTGTAGTTCATCCATAACAAAGAGGCCTGCCCGCAGTTTCAGTCTTGTAATACCTAGTGGTATATTGATGGCTCTTTCCCTTTTACTGCATAAACATACGCTGCCCATTTCAATTTATGATCTACATTAAATACTAAGTCTTTTGTAACTCAAATGTTACATGATATGGCGAGAGGCTTCCAGTTTGGACATCGACATTTCTAGTCCGTTTTGCTCCATCCTTGTCTGCTGACTTTAAATGTCCTGATCTAATGCCGCTGTAGGCATTATTAGACCGTACCTCTCAGTATAAATTACCTACAGTTTGAAGAAGGCAAAAGTTATGAAGCAGTACGTTTTGTAAGTCACTTACTAACATGTTAAACTACAGGGGCGATGATACGGACCGTGGAAGGTCTCGCCCCAATGGGTTTCGTACCACTCTTGATCTCTAACTGTCTGTTAGAGACGAGGTATTGTAGGTGATGGGAAAACCATATGGAGACTTCACGTGTAATTAACTTACGTGTTAGTGTGGGCATAGACATATCATAGACGTTTGTGATATCGGTATATACTCTCATTAAGCAGTTTTTGCTGCTGAAACAAAGTTGTATATCGATTGTAAGGTGAATTCAAGCTTCACCTACGCCCATACCACGTCTGAGACCAAACTGATTGCCCTACATCAGATCTTTGTTTTCAGTTCATCATTTTAACGTAAGTCTCATCATTCCTTCGAGTAGTTTGTGCGATCAAAAGAGTATATTTGTTAGTCTATACGACTTTTGTTAAAGATTTGGTTTGTTGGGTGTCTTGAAGGCACTGATCATGATGTTTTCAGTAGAGGGATGTTAAAATCACATGAATCCATACTCTGTCAAAAGTTGTAAATACTCTTTGCTTACCCTACGCTGACAGGTAACTTACTACACTGCATTAGTATCTTACAAATTACTCGATGCAGATGAAGAAAACTGCGGCAGCATGATCCCACAGGTCTCCCAGTCGTACACAGGAGGTTGGACGTAAGCGTATCTATAGCGGAAAATGGAACGGGCTCCGCAACACGAGGCTGTTGAAGGTACGGGAAAAGAAAGTGAATGTCAATCAGCGAGAGATTACGATGCACTGTGATGGTGTTCTTCATTACAACGTGTGGATGACTTCATACGGGCAAGAATCATCGGGAAACTTTGAGAAGGACGAAGTGTGACAATGTGGTCCAGGAGTTTGGTATTGCTCACAGCATTGTTTCACCCGAAGGCGAGGAGTTGGTCGACCACTGAACTACAGCAGCGGATGACCGCTAAATTGTGCAATAGGCAAGAAGGGACGCATGTCAAATAGCAGAAGCAATTGCAACGATATTTAACACGACTGCAAAAGACGCAATCTCACGACTGTGTGCGGGCGATCTCTTTGCCCTATTGCTTCTGTGTTGGCAGCGCTGTGTAGCGCTTTGCATTGGATCTCTGACTGCGCTTTCTTTGTAAGAGACGTTGTGGCTGGTTGGACTCGTTGTTGGAAGTTAATCGCCAGTACTGTTGAGCAGTTGGGAATTAGTCGCCAGCAGAGATGGAAGTACTGCTGGGCACTTGGAGTTTTGGATGTTATATGTGAGAAGTTAGGATTCATGGAGGGTAGAGGTCTGAAGTGTTAGCGTAGGCTAACGATCTGTACATGTTCGAGTTGGAGATTGAATATTATTCATGATTATATACCTTTGTACTAGATGTCAATGACGATTTATAGTCGTGTTTGAACTGGATGTCGAGGGGGTGGGGTGGAGTGCTCTCTCGCGAGAGAGCAGATTCAGTCAGTGACGTGATTCTGGACGTAGCCTCATATGGCGAGACGTGACAACGCATAATGAACCCAGGAACATTATAGAACATGATAATTTTGTTGTCTAGGTGTTGTTGTTGTTGTGGTCTTCAGTCCTGAGACTGGTTTGATGCAGCTCTCCATGCTACTCTATCCTGTGCAAGCTCCTTCATCTCCCAGTATCTACTGCAACCTACATCCTTCTGAATCTGTTTAGTGTATTCAATTCTTCGTCTCCCTCTGCGATTTTTACCCTCCACGCTGCCCTCCAGTACTAAATTGGTGATCCCTTGATGCCTCCGAACATGTTCTACCAACCGATCCCTTCTCCTAGTCAAGTTGCGCCACAAACTCCTCTTCTCCCTAATTCTACTCAATACCTCCTCATTAGTTATGTGATCTACCCATCTGATCTTCAGCATTCTTCTGTAGCACCACATTTCGAAAGCTTCTATTCTCTTCTTGTCCAAACTATTTATCGTCCACGTTTCACTTCCATACATGGCTACACTCTGTTGTGGCGTAACAAGCTAGCTACGCCACACTGAGAAGGGAGCCGAAAGGCACGCGTACACACACGCCGATTGGCGTCAAGTCTGGAACAGGATACGTTATGACTGCTATAAGAAAATACGTAGCTTTGGAATATACTTAACTTTATTCTTTGTTGGTTTACAACGTTCTTCTTGAGACATTTATTCGATAACTCTCAAACTAGGTAAGGCTAATGGCGCCTTTCTAGGTCGTAGCCATGGACTTAGCAGAAGGCTATTCTAACTGTCTCTCGGCAAATGAGAGGAAGGCTTCGTCCGTATTGTCGCTAGCAATGTTGTCCGTACAACTGGGGCGAGTGCTCGTCCGTATCTCGAGACCTGCCTTGTGGTGGAGCTCGGTCTGCGATCACACAGTGGCGACACGCGGGTCCGACATGTACTAAAAGGACCGCGGCCGATTTAAGCTACCACCTAGCAAGTGTAGTGTCTGGCGGTGACACCACACACTCCATACAAATACTTTCAGAAACGACTTTCTGACACTTAAATCAATACTCGATGTTAACAAATTTCTCTTCTTCAGAAACGCTTTGCTTGCCATTGCCAGTCTACATTTGATATCCTCTCTACTTCGGCCATCGTCAGTTATTTTGCTCCCCAAATAGCAAAACTCCTTTACCACTTTAAGTGTCTCATTTCCTAATCTAATTCCCTCAGCATCACCCGACTTAATTCGACTACATTCCATTATCCTCGTTTTGCTTTTGTTGGTGTTCATCTTATATCCTCCTTTAAAGACACTGTCCGTTCCGTTCAAATGCTCTTCCAAGTCCTTTGTTGTCTCTGACAGAATTACAGTGTCATCGGCGAACCTCAAAGTTTTTATTTCTTCTCCATGGATTTTAATACCTACTCCGTATTTTTCTTTTGTTTCCTTCATTGCTTGCTCAATATACAGATTGAATAACATCGGGGATAGGCTACAACACTGTCTCACTCCCTTCGCAACCATTGCTTCCCTTTCATGTCCCTCGACTCTTATAACTGCCATCTGGTTTCTGTACAAATTGTAAATAACCTTTCGCTCCTTGTATTTTACCCCTGCCACCTTCAGAATTTGAAAGAGAGTATTCCAGTCAACATTGTCAAAAGCTTGCTCTAAGTCTACAAATGCTAGAAACGTAGGTTTGCCTTTCCTTAATCTTTCTTCTAAGATAAGTCGTAGGGTCAGTATTGCCTCACGTGTTCGACATTTCTACGGAATCCAAACTGATCTTCCCCGAGGTCGGCTTCTACCAGTTTTTCCGTTGGTGTGTAAAGAATTCGCGTCAGTATTTTGGAGCTGTGACTTACTAAACTGATAGTTCGCTAATTTTCACATCTGTCAACACCTGCTTTCTTTGGGATTGGAATTATTATATTCTTCTTGTAGTGTGAGGGAATTTCGCCTGTCTCATACATCTTGCTCACCAGATGCTAGAGTTTTGTCAGGACTGGCTCTCCCAAGGCTGTCAGTAGTTCTAATGGTCTTGTTTCGACTCATCTCTTTCAGTGCTAGGTGTTATGGTGTATAATGTTGCATGGTTGTACTGATCTCAGAATCTTTGAAGACGGTAGTCTCACCGGTCAACTTTATGGTGACGCTCCAACCCTCGCTACGTGCGTCCTTTCAGGTGATCATTCGTTACGGACGCTATTTTTATGGGTGGCAACGCGCGACCGCATAGAACTGTGCAGATGGAGGAGCCTTTGGAACGAGAGGATATTCGGCGAATGGAATGGCCTGCTCGTTTCTCCGATTTAACTCCCATCGAGCACGTGTGAGTTGCGTGGGGGGAGACATATTGCAGCTCGTCCACAGGTTACAACGACCATCCAGAAACTGTCAACCGCGCTGCGGGTGAAATGGAACGTCCCACTAGAAGAACTCCTCACCAACCTCGTGGCCAACATGGGAGATCGTTACAGAGCATACACTGCCGTCCTTGGGGATCGCACACCTATTAAGAATCATATCCCACCTTTAGTTATGTCCAGGGGACCAAGATAAATCGCGGTTACTTCAGCGTAATTATTGTCTTTGAATAATAGAGTCGTTTCTGTTCGTCCAGTGCGTATTTTTTTCAGTTACCCCTCTGTATTATTGTGTAGAATTTCTTTCTATGTATGGTCCAAGTTTCATAGGCTTTAGTTACTTAGCCGGCCGGAGTGGCCGTGCGGTTCTAGGCGCTGCAGTCTGGAACCGCGAGACCGCTACGGTCGCAGGTTCGAATCCCGTCTCGGTCATGGATGTGTATGATGTCCTTAGGTTAGTTAGGTTTAATTAGTTCTAAGTCCTAGGGGACTAATGACCTCAGAACTTGTGTCCCATAGTGCTCAGAGCCATTTGAACCATTTTTTAGTTACTTGGCAGTGGCAAATCATGCGAAAATTATTTTCGTTCTCAAGTTTTGCACAGCAGTGTGTAAAGTAGAGTGCCTGGCTCATTTTCTGTTTCTCTGGCACACTCAGCGACTGCAATAATTCATAGGTGTTGTGCCCAAGCCACGACGCTGAGAGATTTTGACTGCAGCACGTAGGAAATTCACGCCGTACTGAATCCTCGTAGAGATCATGTATCGTTGTTTAATACCAGTTATTTGTTTATAATCATGCTCTATTTAATGTTTACTTCAGGTACGTGTATCGTATTTTGTGTCAGAAGTTTCACAAACGTTTTGGCATACATGCTGAAGAATCTATAAAACTAGAGGCGAAGATGTTAGGAGGTAAGTTACTCCTGTACGTACCCACACTTGACGAAGTTGCTCCAGAGTCTGACCAGATTACTCCTCAAGCGTCCAAATGTTGTGTTCGCATCCGGCGGGGAGTCACCGGCTGGTAGGAAGATCAAGGTTGTCTCAGATGCATCCGGCGTTCCTTTAGAGACAGAAGCAGTTTATGAACTCGGTTTGTCGTCCGGATTTTGCAGTAAAAAATGTGCACTGGCTAAGAAAATTAGTTATTAGAATACCTACAAACTGGAATAACCTCTCGCATTATATTAGAGAACTGAATCATATCTACAGCTTCAGAAAACAGTTAATGGCATACCTACTAAAGCAACAGCAGCGAATACCATAGTACCCATATGCCCTCGTTACCCTTGTACATCCTTCTTTTCAATGAAATCTTCTTCATTTCCCAGTACCCTTAGCTTGTGTAGCCTCCTTAAATTTCCTTTCCCCAGAGCTCGCTATACCATAAAACATTTATTCTGTACGCCTACAAATTCTGGCGGCAGCAGCAACAATAGTACAAGTCCTGCAGTTATTAATAGGTTCAAATGGCTCTGAGCACTATGGGGCTTAACATCTGAGGTCATCAGTCCCCTAGAACTTAGAACTACTTAAACATAACTAATCTAAGGACCAACACACACATCCATGCCCGAGGCAGGATTCGAATCTGCCACCGTAGCGGTAGCGCGGTTCCAGACTGAAGCGCCTAGAACCGCTCGGCCACACCGGCCGGCCAGTTATTAATTTTATTAGTTCATAGTCAGTATCATTTACTCACATTGCACCAATTGTCGCTCAAATCATGTTAATACTATTTGTCATATTAAAAGTGTCATTTCTTAGGTAACTATAAGGTAAAAAAAGTACTGTAAGGGATCTGTTCAAAGAATTCCGGAACATTCGTAATTTCCTGCCAATGATGTGTTACAGCAAAATGCTGTTAGCATCTCTGCACACGCCTGTGTTTAATGTGTAACTGCCGGAAGTTTGATTGTTGCATGTCTGTTAGTTTTTGTTCAGTGCTGTATTGAGTAGAAAGTTGTGTCGCGCAGTTTGCGAATTTCATCTAACAGAGTTAGAGAAGCAACGCATCTACATTAAATTTTGAATGAAAATCAAGAAAACCTTTACAGAGGTACACGAAATGACACAGGAAGCCTATGGTGATGAGTTAAGCCGTTCTCGGTGTTACGAATGGTTCACACAGTTTAAAAGTGGCCGGACGGGAGCTAAAGATGTCCCTCGTTCAGGGGTCCCTTTGACGTCTACCGACGATGCTCATGTCAGGACCGTCAACGAGATTGTGCGTACCAGTCGAAGACTGTCTATCCGAAGGGTTGCAGAAGAATGTAGCATTTCAGTCGGCTCATGACATGAAATCCTGACACAGCATCTTGGATTGCATCGTGTTGCCGACAAGTTCGTCCCACGGCTCGTGACGCAAGTCCAGAAATACTTTCGCCTCGCAATCTGTGTAGGGCTTTTGTATCGCGCAAACGTCCGCCCCCAGTAGCTGAGTGGTCAGCGCGACAGAATGTCAATCCCAAGAGCCCGATTTCGATTCCCGGCTGGGTCGGAGATTTTTCTCCGCTCAGGGACTGGGTGTTGTGTTGTCCTAATCATCATCATTTCATCCCCATCGACGTGCAAGTCGCCGAATTGGCGCCAAATCGAAAGACTTGCACCTGGCTAACGGTCTACCCGACGGGAGGCCCTAGTCACGCGACATTTATTTACATCACGCAAATGAGAATGATAACTGGTGATGATGTTTACACCAAGGTTCAGTCTTCACAATGGGTCGGGAAAGGTTCTCCAAGACCAAAAAAAGCTGGTTAGGTCAGGTCTAATGTCAAAGCCATGCTGATAGCTTTCTTTGACTTTGAAGGATTAGTTGATCATGAATTCGTGCCACAGGGACAAACTTCTGTGGCATCAACCATGCATCTACAGCCTGTACTCTTACGTTCATTGTATACATACAGGTGAGACGTTGTACTTGAAAGTCGCTTGCCTGGTGTCGGCAGGAACTGCAAAATCTGGGACATGTTTCATAGTGAGTTGTACTGCTGTTTATGCGCACACACAAGGACTAAGTTTTTTTTATGAAAATGAATGTATCTTTGGATTTAATAAAATATAATCCCTGTGTGTTTACACTAACCTTCAGACACACAATAATCCTGCACTTCCGCTAATCTGGCAGCAAAATGTGCGAGGAAAGGCCGGATTAGCGAGAGTCTAGTATGTCTTTTTACTACAAAACTGCGCGACCAGATTTGCATACAAAGATTTGCTTTGCGTTAGAAAAAGACGACTTCGTCAAGCAAATGCTAGAGATTCATCTGAAAATTATTCTACAACAGTAACATCAGGTGCGACTTAGTTACCACAAATCAAAAAAGGGGAGGGTGCTGTTTCTCGCATTTATTCATTTAGAATTTGGCGTAATAGCACCTCATAATCTACATAACTCGCGACCCGTCCTAGCTTCGTACGGGTTGCACTAAGTATACCGCCGGAGGCTTGTCTGATGTAGCGGCAATTTTATTTACAGGCAACTGCGTAAAGTTATGATCAAGATTCAGACATCAACAATAGAGAAGTGAATAATATCAGTTTTAATATAACTGAAATGATTTAAGCGGCATGCCCCAGAGAAGTTGCAACAAGGCACAAATGTTATGTGTTCCATATTTAACTGGTGTTCGGGGTGACATCTCGTGGCATGGGATGATAAAAACTGCGACTGCCCTGCCTGGCCTGCCCTGAATCAGTGTATCTGTTAGTGAAAGATGTATAAAAATCCCTAAAGTAATTCCTGAGCGTAGCCCTCACATATGTGCACTCCGTCTTCAGGCCACAAGTGGCCCATCGGGACCATCCGACTGCCGTATCATCCTCAGATGAGGATGCGGATAGGAGGGGCGTGTGGTCAGCACACCCGGTCGTTATGATGGTTTTCTTTGACCGGAGCCGCTACTATTCGGTCGAGTAGCTCCTCAATTGGCATCACGAGGCTGAGTGCACCCCCTCACATATATAGTAGACAGAAAAACGTAGCGGGGGAATTTTATTTACAAAAAGTATAGAAGAAGAAGACAATAATCTGTTGCAGTTGATGGCCTTCTTGGGTTGTCCTCAGTGCTTATCCGACCTTCATGGAAAACGAGCAGACCACTGTGATACTGTGCTACGATCCACTACCCTAGTCCCTCACACCTCTCTCAAGGCATCGTAAATTTCCGTTGGGTTATTTCCACGTAGGCATTCGATTTTGATGTAGGAACGCTGGTCAGTACGTGTAATCCGACCTGACTCTGTTTCAGCTCCCATTTTAAAGCCGAATTACTCACCACACAGCCATGCGAACCAGCAAACACATACACGAACCTGACGCCTCAAGTCTCACTCACAACTGACTTGAATTTCAACTTTTTCACGCCACCTTAACTGCCGCACATGCGCAGTGTGCAGAACTTTTGGAATGACCCTCGTAGTTCAGCTAGTTTGGACGAAATCTTTGCAAACTATAGACATAAACGTTCCAGACAAAGCAGGGGACTTCCAAGTAGAGAAAAGCATTCCACCGCATCGCTGGTCGTCATTCCACCCCCCACTACCCGCTCTTCCACAACAACCATCCCTCACTTCCCAAACTGAGCAAAGCTGACCACTTCGCATCCTATCTCTCTGACATCTTCTCAACTATTGACGACCCACATTGTGGCTACTCCTTGTACCGTACAGTCCACGAACACACAAACACCCTTGCCCCAGCCCTGGCTCCCAGCTTCCAGTACTTGGACAACATACGATACACAGAATTAAACCCACAATCACAGCACATGACATAAAAAAGGACTCCACAAAAAACGCTACATTCCCCCTGGTCACGTCCGCATTAGGTGTCGACATCTCGAAGAATGCCTCCTCTCCTTTGTAGTCACTCTTTCAACCCTCCACAATCTTACTTTTCCTCAAGTCGCACAAACCCCCACTGATACCTCATCTTCTGCCCCTTCAGCCTCACCTCAATATTTAGCAAGGTCCTCGAATCCATCCTTTCCCGACGCACTCACCAACACTTGAACCATCTCCCTTCCCATGAGAGTGACTTCTGTCCCACCTCCTCCGGTTCTAAAAAAAATGGTTCAAATGGCTCTGAGCACTATGGGACTTAACATCTATGGTCATCAGTCCCCTAGAACTTAGAACTACTTAAACCTAACTAACCTAAGGACAGCACACAACACCCAGTCATCACGAGGCAGAGAAATCCGATTCTCAGCTCCTGCACTTCACCCATCTCCTATCCCACCAGCTCAACACCTGGTTGCCTCTGTCGACCTAACAAAAGCATTTTTCCTTGCATTCCATTTTGGTTTCTTTTTCAAACTTCGGACTTACGCACTTCCAAGTAATAATGTCACCTTGTTGCATTCTTTCTATCTAATCGTCCATCATTTTGTCAATTAAGAATACTAATTCCTATACCATCAGTCCCACTGCAGATGAACCCCAAGGCTCTGTCATCTCTCCAGTTCTTTATGTCCTCCACACTGCTGACATGCCCAAACCGCCAATCCACCTCCTTCAGCATGCTGAAAATACTGTTTCCCAGGCCCTCTACCCTAAACTCCAAAATATTCCTCCAAATCCACCTGAATCAGTTTACCTCCTTGTGAAACCATTGGCTCCTCTAGACCATTCCCCCCAAAACCGAGGCAATAATTATAGTACAGACCACCCACACATTCTGTCTCCGTAACTTTTACCTTACGATTTATGACCTTCCTATCCAGTTAACGAATGCCTTAAAATACCTTAGACCAACCCTCGTCCGTCAATTAACACGGAAACCTCACCTACGAACCATCTAACAGGAAGCCCACAACAGACTAAGACTACTAACTAGCCAGACAGCACCCATGGCACCTACGGAGCCTTAATCCGACCTATCGTCTCCTATGCTAATGTTCTATGGATATCTGCCCAATCAAATCTTCGAACCTCATGCACTCTGCCTCGCTTTCTGCATCCGTTTACCTTCTCCCATGCGAATCCTCTACCGTCTCATCAAATTCCCACACCTCCTCGCCCACGTCGAACACCAGTACATATCCTACACTATCCGAAAACTAGATTCCTATAACCGTACTGTTGCCCCTCTGATCGCTAATCCCGGTACACTGCCGCGTCTTTACAACCACATCCCATCGTTCCTACACCAACACAAATTCCAAAGCCTATCCCAACGGAACTTCAACCAACTCCCTTTCCCAGACAATGAGATCACTCCGATAATGATCCATCCTACGAACTGTAACTCTTCCCAACTTATTCCACTCCACATCAGGGCTCTCTTCTCCTTTGCCCTCTTCATTGCTCTCCAGCCCTATCCTCCTGATACCACTTCCCTAACTACACATTAAACTCCTCCTCACTTTGTCTTCCCACTTTCCATCCCGAAACCTATTTTCATCTCCTTACTTCCCTAAGAAATTATTCAGATAGTGAAGGGAGACGAAAATTTAATAGTCATGGGTGACTGGAATTCGGTAGTAGGAAAAGGGAGAGAAGGGAACGTAGTAGGTGAATATGGACTGGGGGCAAGAAATGAAAGAGGAAGCCGCCTGGTGGAATTTTGCACAGAGCATAACTTAATCATAGCTAACACTTGGTTCAAGAATCGTAAAAGAAGGTTGTATACATGGAAGAATCCCGGAGATACTAAAAGGTACCAGATAGATTAAATAATGGTAAGACAGAGATTTTGGAACCAGGTTCTAAATTATAAGACATTTCCAGGGGCAGATGTGGACTCTGACCACAATCTATTGGTTATGAACTGTAGATTAAAACTGAAGAAACTGCACAAAGGTGGGAATTTAAGGAGATGGGACCTGGATAAACTGAAAGAACCAGAGGTTGTACAGAGTTTCAGGGAGAGCATAAGGGAACAATTGACAAGAATGGGGGAAAGAAATACAGTAGAAGAAGAATGGGTAGCTTTGAGGGATGAAGTAGGTAAAAAGACGAGGGCCAATAGGAATCCTTGGGTAACAGAAGAAATATTGAATTTAATTGATGTAAGGAGAAAATATAAAAATGCAGTAAATGAAGCAGCCAAAAAGGAATACAAACGTCTCAAAAATGAGATCAACAGGAAGTGCAAAATGGCTAAGTAGGGATGGCTAGAGGACAAATGTAAGGATGTAGAGGCTTATCTCACTAGAGGTAAGATAGATACTGCCTATAGGAAAATTAAAGAGACCTTTGGAGAAAAGAGAACGACTTGTATGAATATCAAGAGCTCAGATGGAAACTCAGTTCTAAGCAAAGAAGGGAAAGCAGAAAGGTGGAAGGAGTATATAGAGGGTCTATACAAGGGCGATGTTCTTGAGGATAATATTATGGAAATGGAAGAGGATGTAGATGAAGATGAAATGGGAGATACGATACTGCGTGAAGAGTTTGCCAGAGCACTGAAAGACCTGAGTCGAAACAAGGCCCCGGGAGTAGACAACATTCTATTAGAACTGCTGACGGCCTTGGGAGAGCCAGTCCTGACAAAACTCTACCATCTAGTGAGCAAAATGTATGAGACAGGCGAAATACCCTCAGACTTCAAGAAGAATATAATAATTCCAATCTCAAAGAAAGCAGGCGTTGACAGATGTGAAAATTACCGAACTGTCAGTTTAATAAGTCACGGCTGCAAAATACTAACGCGAATTCTTTACAGACGAATGGAAAAAACTGGTAGAAGCCGACCTTGGGGAAGATCAGTTTGGATTCCGTAGAAATATGGGAACACGTGAGGCAATACTGTCCCACCGACTTATTTTAGAAGCTAGATTAACAAAAGGCAAACCTACGTTTCTAGCATTTGTAAACTTAGAGAAAGCTTTTGACAATGTTGACTGGAATACTCTCTTTCAAATTCTGAAGGTGGCAGGAGTAAAATATAGGGAGCGAAGGGCTATTTACAATTTATACAGAAACCAGATGACAGTTATAAGAGTCGAGGGACATGAAAGGGAAGCAGTGGTTGGGAAGGGAGTGAGACAGGGTTGTAGCCTCTCCCCGATGCTATTCAATCTGTATATTGAGCAAGCAGTAAAGGAAACGAAAGAAAAATTCGGAGTATGTATTAAAGTCCATGGAGAAGAAATAAAAACGTTGAGGTTCGCCGATGACGTTGTAATTCTGTGAGAGACAGCAAAGGACTTGGAAGAGCAGTTGAACGGAATGGACAGTGTCTTGAAAGGAGGATATAAGATGAAAATCAACAAAAGCAAAACGAGGATAATGGAATGTAGTCGAATTAAGTCGGGTGATGCTGAAGGAATTAGACTAGGAAAAGAGACACTTAAAGTAGTAAAGGAGTTTTGCTATTTGGGGAGCAAAATAACTGATGATGGTCGAAGTAGAGAGGATATAAAATGTAGATTGGCAATGGCAAAGAACGCGTTTCTGAAGAAGAGAAATTTGTTAACATCGAGTATAGATTTAAATGTCAGGAAGTCGTTTCTGAAAGTATATGTATGGAGTGTAGCCAAGTATGGAAGTGAAACATGGACGATAACTAGTTTGGACAAGAAGAGAATAGAAGCTTTCGAAATGTGGTGCTACAGAAGAATGTTGAAAATTAGATGGGTAGATCACATAACTAATGGGGAGGTACTGAATAGGATTGGGGACAAGAGGAGTTTGTGGCACAACTTGACTAGAAGAAGGGATCGGTTGGTAGGACATGTTCTGAGGCATCAAGGGATCAGAAATTTAGTATTGGAGGGCAGCGTGGAGGGTAAAAATCGTAGAGGGAGACCAAGAGATGAATACACTAAGCAGATTCAGAAGGATGTAGGCTGCAGTACGTACTGGGAGATGAAGAAGCTTGCACAGGATAGAGTAGCGTGGAGAGCTGCATCAAACCAGTCTCAGGACTGAAAACCACAACAACAACAATACTTCCCTACCTCACGGACCCCTATATTTTTTCTACCCACAGCCCTCAACCCTGTAGAACACATTCTGTCCTCTAGAGATCCTTTTTCCCCAGTGAAAGTCCTTCAAGTTTTATGTGGAACGGCAGTGCGTTTTTCTTAGAAGAATGTCACCTTTCTGCGATGTGTTTTAAAAAAGTATATACTTTTATTTTTTAGCTTTTAGTCCTATGATTTTAATTTAAAAAAGAAGACAACAGTCTTTTTTATGTAGACGCCAGCAAAATTTATCCTCTTTATCGTTTTGATTTTGTTATTCTTTTAAGCTCTTGCCTGATGAGCGGAATTTTGTAGCGCTGAAATAATAATAAAGAAAACCAAAAGAGAAGAGAAGAAGAAATGCGTCCTTCCTGTATGGTGTACAAGGAACTAAAGACGACTGTTCATTTCCGTCAGACAAAATTAAAAGCTACAAAAGTGTCTGGAATGAAAAACAGCCCACAGTTGCACTAAATTGTGTCTGTTATACAGAGGTTGTGACAGAGGACATACGGTGCCATATGTAATTTTACTTATGTTCGAAACAGGCTTATGTCTGTTGAAGTTATTTTATTGCCCTTGACGCAGCCGCTGGGCTAAGAAATTTTTCATTTATTAGTGTGACTTCTGAAGAAGGCTATATTATTATAGCAGAAACCACAGTCAAGGTTTAAAATAAACATAATTTAGTGCAACTGTGGGCTGGTTTTCGTTCGAGGCAATTTCTTAGCGGTTGCTGTTGTCGCTGCCATGATGAAAATAATGAAACTACAAAAGATCATTGTCGCTGATGTGGGACACAATAACAGATACTCTGCTGGCCATTAGAGCTGCAACCCCTTGAAGGCAACAAGTCAGCAATACGAAACTGGCACAAAGTGCACAATACAGTTCTTACGTAAATACTTGCATTTCATTGTGACTGCCGTACAGTCCTGCATGGCCAAGTTGAACAATATGTTCGCCCTCTCAGGCGCTAGTTATGTGGGGCCATAGAGGTGCTTCGTGTGGCTGAGTATGGCACTTCTGAACCCATCGATTCCATACTGGCATGACAATCGCAGGATTCTGTGCTTAATGGAAGAATACTAAACGCGTTTCTAGTTTCCAAATAGCATTTTAGTTGTTTGTTTGTGAGAAGATCATGTTAGGCCTTTTGTCAGAGAGGAAACGTCTAAGAGGATTAGCTGGAATTCACAGCAGCAAGATCGTGACTTATCGAGGCTGCAGTTTATAGTTCCGCCATATTGCTGTTCGTCTTGTTGGGAATCCCGCGACTGTCATGCCAATATAGAATCGAGGAGTTCAGAAGAGCCACACTCAACCTCACAAACGATCTCAATAGTCCCACTTGACTAGCACCTGAGAGGACACACATATTGTTGAGCGCCATCATGCAGAATTGTACAACAACTTCACGACCTTGAGCCAGTAAACGGGATTGCTTTGAGGAAGATAAGGATCCTCATGGGCAGCGCAACCACAGACTGTCCTGAACAGCGAAAGTTGTTGCGACTCCTCTTGGCGCTATGGCAGAGAGAGACGCGCCGACACTGGTGCGAGCAACGACGACACTAGACATAGGAATAGCATTATATCATCTGTCCAGATGGATCCCTGTTCTGTGTACAGCACCACGCGAGGTGTATCTGTAAGTGGAGGCTCCGACAAGAACGCACGTTGTCATATTACGTCCGTCACCGTCATACAGGCTCAGAAACTGGTGTTATGGGATGGGTTGCCGTTGGGCTCACAGCACGATCACCTCTGGTTTACACAACTCGTAATCCATTCAGAAGGTGTTACGTTTGTAATGTGTTAAGGCCAGTGACCGTGCCCTATCTCGGAAGACTCTGTATCATTATCTTTCAACTAAATAACACAATGCCTTCTGTAGCTGCCCTTACCTACCTTGACATAACTTGTTGGATTGCTGAGCTAGCCAGCATGTTCTTCCGATCTCTCACCCACTTAAAACATCTGGGTGCAGGTTGCCGAGAGACCAAAATGCCACCAATCACAAGCCACTTCGTTGTTGTTGTGGACTCCAGTTTCACGACTGCTTTGAGGCAGCTCCGCATGCCTCTTCATCTCTGAATAACTGCTGCAGCCTACATCCATTTGGACTCCTCTTTGCATTCATTGCTTGGTCTCCCTTTATAATTTTTTCCAGTCACACTTCACTGCAGTGTTAAATTAACGATCCCTTGGTGTCTCAGAACGTGGAGTATCAACCGATCCCTTTTTTCAGTCAAGTTGAGACACAAATTTCAAAAATGGTTCAAATGGCTCTGAGCACTATGGGACTCAACTGCTGAGGTCATTAGTCCCCTAGAACTTAGAACTAGTTAAACCTAACTAACCTAAGGACATCACAAACATCCATGCCCGAGGCAGGATTCGAACCTGCGACCGTAGCGGTCTTGCGGTTCCAGACTGCAGCGCCTTTAACCGCACGGCCACTTCGGCCGGCAGACACAAATTTCTTTGGTCCTTAATTCTTATCGGTACCTATTCATTAGTTAGGCGATCTACCCTTCTAATCTTCAGCATTATACTGTAGGACCACATTTCAGAAGTCTCTATTCTCTCCTTGTCTGAACTGTTTATTGTCCACTATTTTTTTCCGCGCAGAGTACTCTCCGGACGAATATCTCCAGAAAAGAGTTCCCAACACTTAAATTTATATTTAATGTTAACAAATTTATTTTGTTCAGAAATGCTTTTATTGTCGTTGCCGGAGTACAGTTTATAACCTCTCTACTGCCCAAATAGCAAAACTCATTTACTGCTTATGGCGTCCGTATACGTTGTCATAAAATGCAATTCGACGAAATATATGTGAGACTGTACTGTCATTTGGACGTGTAGACAAACCTATTAACAGAAATAATTAATTTTGCAAATCTTATTAATATGTTAAATCACAGATGATATCCGTCGTACAGACATATTGTGGAAATGTGTTAATGAGAATTATTATTCATGATTTTTCTATATGTAGAGGAGACGATGTACGCTCCCTGTCTCTCGTTCTCTTGTTCCCGTATATGTGATAACAACTTACGTAGCCATATCAAGTTTGTAGCCGTATATGCTATGAATTAACTGTTAAAATAGAGAAATGTTTAAAACTGGTTATTTCATGTCTTTATTCCGTAGTTTTGTATGCCCTGAGTCAAATACCTATATCTGAATTATTTCACCATTCATAGCAAGCCAACGGCAAAACAATCTAGCAGCGCCTGATTGACCAGATTTCCGCCATTAAGCGGTAGAACTGAATTTAGACCTTTTTTCTTTCCAGCAGCACTCATATCGGCGCAACAAATACAAATACTTTCTTTCACAGGACTACTTGATCTGGTGCAGCCAATATTTTATGGTTTCTTCCAAGTAGGTGGACTTTAAGTAATTTTTTTGTGTTTCGGGCCTGGCTACGTGTAACGAAGAGCTATTAAAATTATTTCCTCAGTAAAATAGCATTAGACCAACTAAATGAGAACTGAAGTTAATCCAAACTGTTTGATATTTAATTTCGGTGAGAGATTTCACATGGAATTTTTGTTTTATAATGTCTATCTACTATGTAGTGAGTTAGCTAGCCACAGATGTGTGTTATCCCCTGATTTTAAAGCCATACTCTTATGCTAGAGAAGGCAGAAAGTATTATTAATTGCAATAATTCATTACAAGAATCAGTGAAATGACACTGTGACGCGTTAGTAAACAGGTCGACCTCAATGAAAATACATAGGCCGCAATTTCTATTAATGGACTTTAACTGGCAAACCTGTAAAGCTAAATAATAACCAGAAGAATTAATCGATAACAATTAAATCATTTTTCATTAGCAATAACATTTTTAGAGACATTACATGCTTTAAGCGTCTCGTTTTCTAATCTAAGTCAGCATCACCTGATTTTATTCGACTACATTTCAATACTTTTGTTGATGTTCATCTTATATCCTTCTTTCAACGCACTGTCCATTCTATTCAATGCTCTTCCAAATAATTTGCTGTCTCCGATAGAACTACAACGTAAACGGCAAACAGCAAACCTCAAAGTTTTTATTTCTTGTCCCTGAACTTTAATCCCTACTCCAAATTTCTCCTTGCTTTCATTCACAGCTTGCTCAGTGTACAGATTGAATATCGTCGGGGAAGGCAACAACCCTGTCTCATTCCGTTTTCAACCACTGCTTTCCTTTCACGCCCTTCGACCCCTATAGCCAATGTCTGGTTACTACACAAGTAGACATAACTGATGTCTGGCTGCTGCACAAATTTTAAATAACCTTATTCTTCCCGTATTTTACCCCTGCGACCTCCAAAATTTCGAAGACCTATTGTGAAAAGCTTCCTCTACGTCTACAAATGCTATAAACATATGTTTGCCTTTCCTTAACCTATCTTCTAACAGCACTCCTAACCGCAATAGTGTCACACGTGTTCCTACATTTCTCCAGAATCTGAACTGATCTTCCCGTAGGTCGGCTTCTACCAGTTTTCCTCATTCAGCTGTAAAGAATTCTTACCAGTATTTTGCAACAATGGCTTATTAAACGGATAGTTCGGTAATATTCACATCTGTCAATACCTGCATTTTTTAAAATTGGCATTATCGCATTCATATTGAAGTCTGAGAGTATTTCACCTTTCTGAGACGCAGGTGGAATAGTTTTGTCATGACTGGCTCTCACAAGCATACGTCGTCTGCTTCAGGGGCCTAGTTACGACGTAATTCTTTCGGTGCTCTGTTAAATTATTCGCGCAGTATCATATCTCACATCTCATCTTCATCTACGTCCTACACCCTTTCTATAATATTGCCTTCTAGTACGTCTCCCTAGTGTGGACCCTCGGTATACTCTTTCCACTTTTCAGCTTTCCCTTCTTTGCTTAAGACCGGTTTTCCATCTGAGCTCTTGATATTCATATAACTAATTTTCTTTTCTTCAAAGGCCTCTTCAATTTCACTGTAGGCGGGATCTATCTTTCACCTAGTGACATTTGCTTCCAAATCCTTACATTTGTGCTCGAGTCATTCATGCTTAGCCGTTTTTCACTTGCTGTCAGTAATTTAGCCTGTTTCATTTGCTACACTTTTGTATTTTCTCCTTTCATCTAATTCAAATCACCTTTGATATCCAAGGATTTTTACGAGGTGCGTCCAGTAAGTAAGTTTCCCTATTTTATAAAATACACTCCTGGAAATTGAAATAAGAACACCGTGAATTCATTGTCCCAGGAAGGGGAAACTTTATTGACACATTCCTGGGGTCAGATACATCACATGATCACACTGACAGAACCACAGGCACATAGACACAGGCAACAGAGCATGCACAATGTCGGCACTAGTACAGTGTATATCCACCTTTCGCAGCAATGCAGGCTGCTATTCTCCCATGGAGACGATCGTAGAGATGCTGGATGTAGTCCTGTGGAACGGCTTGCCATGCCATTTCCACCTGGCGCCTCAGTTGGACCAGCGTTCGTGCTGGACGTGCAGACCGCTTGAGACGACGCTTCATCCAGTCCCAAACATGCTCAATGGGGGACAGATCCGGAGATCTTGCTGGCCAGAGTAGTTGACTTACACCTCCTAGAGCACGTTGGGTGGCACGGGATACATGCGGACGTGCATTGTCCTGTTGGAACACCAAGTTCCCTTGCCGGTCTAGGAATGGTAGAACGATGGGTTCGATGACGGTTTGGATGTACCGTGCACTATTCAGTTTCCCCTCGACGATCACCAGTGGTGTACGGCCAGTGTAGGAGATCGCTCCCCACACCATGATGCCGGGTGTTGGCCCTGTGTGCCTCGGTCGTATGCAGTCCTGATTGTGGCGCTCACCTGCACGGCGCCAAACACGCATACGACCATCATTGGCACCAAGGCAGAAGCGACTCTCATCGCTGAAGACGACACGTCTCCATTCGTCCCTCCATTCACGCCTGTCGCGACACCACTGGAGGCGGGCTGCACGATGTTGGGGCGTGAGCGGAAGACGGCCTAACGGTGTGCGGGACCGTAGCCCAGCTTCATGGAGACGGTTGCGAATGGTCCTCGCCGATACCCCAGGAGCAACAGTGTCCCTAATTTGCTGGGAAGTGGCGGTGCGGTCCCCTACGGCACTGCGTAGGATCCTACGGTCTTGGCGTGCATCCGTGCGTCGCTGCGGCCCGGTCCCAGGTCGACGGGCACGTGCACCTTCCGCCGACCACTGGCGACAACATCGATATACTGTGGAGACCTCACGCCCCACGTGTTGAGCAATTCGGCGGTACGTCCACCCGGCCTCCCGCATGCCCACTATACGCCCTCGCTCAAAGTCCGTCAACTGCACATACGGTTCACGTCCACGCTGTCGCGGCATGCTACCAGTGTTAAAGACTGCGATGGAGCTCCGTATGCCACGGCAAACTGGCTGACACTGACGGCGGCGGTGCACAAATGCTGCGCAGCTAGCGCCATTCGACGGCCAACACCGCGGTTCCTGGTGTGTCCGCTGTGCCGTGCGTGTGATCATTGCTTGTACAGCCCTCTCGCAGTGTCCGGAGCAAGTATGGTGGGTCTGACACACCGGTGTCAATGTGTTCTTTTTTCCATTTCCAGGAGTGTATATTACACGTGACTGATATTCTACAACGCTTCTGTTACTTTTCTACATAGTCGTTATGTTTTTGGTAACGTGCCACAAGTTTTTCCAACCAAGTATTGTACCAGGTCGGGTTATGCGCTAGTAACCAGCTGTTTTCATGTAAGATAATCTTTGAGTCACTTGGGGAGCAAGATCTGGCGATACGGAGGACGCGGAAAGCTTCCGGTTTGAGCCTCCCGAACTCCGCGTGGGTCATTGGAGCTTCGTGAGGCCGAGCATTGTCATAAAGGAAGTGACTTCTGCGAAACAAAAGTCCAAGACGTTTCTTTTGATGGCAGATTGCAGGTTCCTCGAGACGTTTTAGTACGTCTCTACATTTACTGCGGTGTTTCGAGGCAGGCGGTGAACGAGTAACAGCCCCTGACAATCCCAAAAGATGGTTTCCATAACTTTCCCTGACGAATATGTGACCGTTGCCTTTTTTGGAGCAATTTCGGCAAGTTTCTTCCAGGCCATGCTCTGATGTTTTGTCTCAGGGACCGAATGATGCACCTAGGTCTGATCCCCATTTGAATGCTCATACAGCCTTCCCCGCAGACAGAGATTAGCTCCTGATGGATATCGACAGTGGACAGTTGTTTTTCTGCGAAAAAAAAAACAAATGACAGAGCGCAGCCCACAACCGTACACACTTTGTCATGGTGCGAGCACTGTAAACACATACCACTCGAACTCGGCAGTTCTCACACGCCACGGGTACAGTTTATTTTGCAGAGAAATAAAATAGGGAAACTTATTTACTGGACGAGCCTCGTGCTAGGTCGTGTTTGTTTACTTATCCGATCTTCTGCTGCCTTCACCATTTCATCTCTCAAAGTAATCTGTTCTTTTTCTACTGTATTCCAAGCAACTACAACTGATGAACTCGGGCATTCCAAGCGTCATAGAAATACGCACACGAATCTGTCATCGAAGCTCAGTTCGGCTCGATGCCCATTCTGTTCAAATGGTTCAAATGGCTCTATGGGACTTAACATCTGAGGTCATCAGTCCCCTAGAACTTAGAACTAATTAAACCTAACCAACCTAAGGACATCACACACATCCATGCCCGAGGCAGGATTCGAACCTGCGACCGTAGCAGTAGCGCGGTTCCGAACTGAAGCGCCCAGAACCGCTCGGCCACCTGCGGCCGGCAATGCCCATTCGGGTTGAGCCACTTTTGCTGCCAGAGTTGACTGTCTTGTGCGCTAAATTTCGTGGTCTATGTACCCCTAAATCAGATACAGATTTAATCTTTTATTGCTCCTGCCATAATATAGACGCACAAAAGTAAAATTTTATTACTTGCTATGGTTCTGGTATCGCAGTTTTAATTACCAGTAGTGTAGCTTCTTTTGGCTCACTGGCTCATGTCGATCATTAAGCACACAAGCTGTGACCACTTACCTTATGTTGTGTTGCCCAGTTCAGGTCCCCGGTAGTCGAACTGGTAGTAGTACACGGGTGCAGAATCAGAATGATTGGCGATGATCCACACAGCTGAGTCCGCTGGTTCCACAAGGAAGATGTCGCTCATCATCTGGGAAAAGAGTTTCAGGCTGGTGTTACATACAGAGCAAAAGTGAAAAATTTTGTCGTGCATAAATTAATAGTAGACCCCAAATTGGTTCAGTGCCCTTGAGTAGGGTACGGTGTTGTACCTTGGAACACTTTTCAGGCTTTAGCCTCCTGGCAGCCACGTAAATTTATTTTCTCATTCGATTTTGAAATGATGGCATTCACTTTCTCTTGAAAGCACAGAGTCTCGTTTTTGTATCAAAATATATGCGTACATCTGGAAAACTTCGATTAGTTTTTCTCAGTTATATATTACTGTGTAATTGGGAACACTGGGCCAGGTTTGCACGCAAGCGCGTTTTGTTGTAATATGGCTGGCAAGGAATTCCTTGAGTGCGAGGTCGCATGTTTGCTGCAGGCTTTTTCTGGAACTGCGAAAGTTACTCCAGAAACGTGTTTTCCCAGATGCGTGAAACTGTTCCAGGGTACAACATGACCATGTATCTACTAACAATTACTCTATTAGAATTTAAAAGTGTTACAACCGAAAAAGTTTTCTCAGTACTGTATTCAACACGCTATGTGCTACATTATTACTCCGCTGCACATCTATAATCGGTAAGAGAAACGAAATAAAGAAGTGTTATCAAAATCCATTTATAAGTCAAAAATATAGTAGTAATTCTGCAGGCTGTCGTGGCTGTCCTCAGTGAAGTTAAAATCTTCTAGGTTGTTAGGCTGAGTCGTATTGCTGAGTTGTATTTCTTTTAAACGATAGACGTTTCGACCCTTCAGCTGGGATCTTCTTCAGGATCTTGTGATGTTCACTGTAAACTGAGACTGTCTGAGGGCTCTCCTCCCCCCTCCCCTCCCCCTTCCCCCCCCCCCCCCCCCACCCACTTTGTTTCAGCCCCAACTCTTCCTCAGCGATCTCTGCTTCTCGGTGACACTTTAAAGTTTAGTTCGCTGCATTTGGGGAGTACTTGTAAGGGTCATAGGTCCATAAGTTTCTCTTCCTTACTTCTTTATCTGTAGTGCTTTGTGTTTAATTTCCTATTTAACTAATGCCGTGGTGACGCTGTAGCGATGCAAGGGTTCTGTTCTGGTGGTATCTTCTACTCGGATGTGACGTATGAAAATTATGAGTTGGTCTAATTTCTCATGGGTTTTAGTAGATCTGAGTTTGATCATTTCTACAATAGCTTCCATATTGAGCTCCAAATACAGTGCCTGGATGCGCGTGTATCGCGAAGTTCCAAGTAAGCACCGAAGGACTTTATGTTGTAACGATTGGATGCGCTGCATTTGGGTCTTGCTAGCTAGGCCTCTTGATGTGCTGCCATACAGTACTTTTGATAGTACAGTTGCCTTGTACACTAACTTTTGTTGAGATGTTGAGCTGCCTGCTGTGGAATAGTAGTATCAGTTCCCTTGGCATGCCAGAGACTTTCGTTTTAGGGCTTGCACGTGTCTATGAAAAAAAAAGAAGGTGCCGATTGATGACTCCAAGATACTTGCCAGTTGAGCTCCATGGCACCTTTCGCTTTGTATAGTAAGGTTTCGTCTAGCTGTTTCGTCTTCTTGCTAAAGTATATTGACGTTGTTTTGGCCAGGGTAATTTTAGTTATGTCTGCACCACTATGTGATGAGGTTCAATTGTGTCTGTAGTCTTCTGATGTTGGCGTTATGCTGGCGCCCACTCGTAAAGTACACAGTGTCATCAGCGAACTGTGCCAGCATCTCGTTGACGTAGATTGTAAACTGGCGTCAAGACCGAGCCTTGTGGAATTCCGGAACCTACGAGTTTGATCTCCGATCGGATGCCTTCAGTTTCTGTGGGAGAGAAAGGTTGGGGCCGTTGTTTGGGCCACAGACCAGTATCGCTTTCCCTTATAAAACGGAGATTCCCCGCGCTTGTGCTGGAGAAGTGGGATTATTGGGTAAAATTCTTGCGACTACTGTTGGTGACCCATCGTCATTAGGCAGTAACAGAAATGTTCCCGCGCTAATGCCGAAGAAGGGGGTATTGGCTAAATCTCCTGTGGCTGCCATAGATGCGCCAACATCCTGGTTAGAAAGGGATTTTTCCAGCACTAATGCTAGAGAAGAAAAATGGTTCAAATGGCTCTGAGCGCTATGCAACTTAACTGCTGAGGTCATCAGTTGCCTAGAACTTGTAACTAACTAAACCTAACCAACCTAAGGACATCACACACATCCATGCCCGAGGCAGGATTCGAACCTGCGACCGTAGCGGTCGCTCGGATCCAGACTGTAGCGCCTAGAACCGCACGGCCACTCCGACCGGCGCTAGAGAAGAGTTATTGGTTAAAAATCCTCCTGCTGTCATTGGTGTGCCATCATCATTGGCTAGAAGCGAAACGGGGGGAGCAAGAGAGGGCTTACGTTTATTCAAAGCATTACTGTCCGCAGAGGCGGCTTCCAGGGCGCTGTCTGTGTTGCTCGCACACCGAGGCCGCGTATCCACTTCCTTGTTGGCAGGGAGCCACGACGCCGGAAGCCTATAGCCGTCACCTCTATTGAAGTTACATGCCTTCTCGGAAATTTCAATCGCTTCTCGGACTTCTATAAATGTTAGTTTCCTTAGTCAGCACAAGTACTTTATTGAAACCGATGTCAAGGCCACAGCTGTCGTGATGTTCCGCTACCACCGATTTCACACTTTGCTTTAGCCGCGTGTGGCATTCGCTTCCCTGTGTGCAATGGGGTACCAAAAGAAACCTTTCATGCTCCTTTTCATGCTTGGAAATAAGAAAAAGTCTCATGAAGCCAGGTCAGGTGAGTAAGGTGTGTGTGGCAGCGGAAACATGCCATTTTTAGTCAAAAACTGTCTAACGGAGATCGCTGTGTGTGCAGGTACATTGTCGTGGTGGAAGAATCAGTCTCCTGTCTGCCACATATTGGGTCTATTTTTATGAACACTGCAGCACAATCATCTTAAAACTTCCAAATTAAAGTATACTATATATATGCACTACTGGCCATTAAAATTGCTACACCAAGAAGAAATTCAGATGATAAACGGGTATTCATTGGTCAAATGTATTATACTAGAACTGACATGTGATTACATTTTCACGCAGTTTGGGTGCATAGATCCTGAGAAATCAGTACCCAGAACAACCACCTCTGGCCGTAATAACGGCCTTGATACGCCTGGGCATTGAGTCAAACAGAGCTTGGATGGCGTGTACAGGTACAGCTGCCCATGCAGCTTCAACACGATACCACACTTCATCAAGAGTAGTGAGTGGCGTATTGTGACGAGCCAGTTGTTCGGCCACCATTGACCAGACGTTTTCAGTTGGTGAGAGATCTGGAGAATGTGCTGGACAGGGAAGCAGTCGAACATTTTCTGTATCCAGAAAGGCCCTTACAGGTCCTGCAACATGCGGTCGTGCATTATCCCGCTGAAATGTAGGGTTTCGCACGTATCGAATGAACGGTAGAGCCACGAGTCGTAACACATCTGAAATGTAACGTCCACTGTTCAAAGTACCGTCAATGCGAAAAAGAGGTGAACGAGACGTGTAACCAATGGCACCCCATACCAACACGGCGGGTGATACGCCAGTATGGCGATGACGCATACACGCTTCCAATGTGCGTTCACCGCGATGTCGCCATCACGGATGCGACCATCATGATGCTGTAAACAGAACCTTGATTCATCCGAAGAAATGACGTTTTGTCATTTGTGCACCCAGATTCGTCGTTGAGTACACCATCGCAGGTGCTCCTGTCTGTGATGCAGCGTCAAGGGTAATCGCAGCCACGATCTCCGAGCTGATAGTTCAAACTGCTGTAAACGTCGTCGAACTGTTCGTGCAGATGGTTGTTGTCTTGCAAACGTCCCCATCTGTTGACTCAGGTATCGAGACGTGGCTGCACGATCCGTTACAGCCAGGCGGAAAACATGCCTGTCATCTCGACTGGTAGTGATACGAGGCCGTTCGGATCCAGTACGGCGTTCCCTATTACCCTACTGAACCCACCGATTTCATATTCTGCTAACAGTCATTGGATCTCTACTAACACGAGCAGCAATGTCGCGATATGATAAAACGCAATCGCGATAGGCTACAATCCGACCTTTATCAAAGTCGGAAACGTGATGGTACGTATTTCTGCTCCTTACCCGAGGCATCACAACAACGTTTCACCAGGCAACGCCGGTCAACTGCTGTTTGTGTACGCGAAATCGGTTGGAAACTTTCCTCATGTCAGCACGTTGTAGGTGTCGCCACCGGCGCCAATCTTGTGTGAATGCATATCACAGCATCTTCTTCCTGTCGGTTAAATTTCGCGTCTGTAGCACGTCATCTTCGTGGTGCAGCAATTTTACCGGCCAGTAGTGTATATACTTAAGGCTCACCGGCCATTTGACCATCTTCTTCTGTGCGGATGCACAAACAGTGCCCGAAGTCTTACGGGAATCGGCAAAAAGCCGCGAGTAATGAGTATAACGGACAGGGGCACTATGAATATAGTGCGGGACAATAAGTTGAGAATGTGGGTCTCACGGGAGGCGTGCCAGAGATAGGTCCCTGCAGTCGCACTATCCTCTGTGTCCTCGGTGGCTCAGATGGATCTAGCCGGCACGGTAGCTCAGCGTGTTCGGTCAGAGGGTTCGCTACCCTCTGTAACAGAAAACTGAGTGAATGGATCAACGAAGAACCTAAACGGGTGTCATCGGACGTTCGCCCCGAACAAGTTCAATGATCAATATAGAACAAAATGAATTTAAAAAGAAGATTGATAGAGCGTCTGCCATGTAAGCAGGAGATCCCAGGTTCGAGTCCCGGTGGGGGCACACATTTTCAACTGTCCCCGTTGAATTATATCAACACCTGTATGCACCTAGGGGGTATTCATTTAATTGTAATTCCAAATTAAAGCTTTGATTCACGGTCTGATCTGGGAAATAAACTCTGAATGAACTAAACCCTTGGCATAAAGAATGTAAATCAGCATTGTTGTGATGTTTGATTTGACTTGACGACATTTTTTTGGACGGGGTGGCGGTGACGTCTTCCGTTGGCTTGACTGTTGCTTTGTTCCTGGGTTGTAGCCATACCACCATGGCTGATCACCAGCAATGACCTTTGACAGAAAATCTGGATCAGTTTGATGCTGTTCTTTCAAAGCACGACATATTTCAACTCGACGCTCCTTGTTACCCGAGGAACACACTTGGCAGCAGCCCTTTTCATTCCAAAACCTTCCGTTAAAATTCGCTGAACCGAGCTCCAAAATAACGCACTAATCTCTGACAGTTGATTAATTGTCCGTCGACGGTCTGTAGCACAAGCTCTCGAATTTTTTCAATATTTTCGTCGATTCGGACAGTTGATGGACGTCCAGAACGAGGTTTGTCATCAATCGATGTGTCGCCATTTTTAAATCGAGCAGACCACTCGTACACCTGAATTTTCCCCATAGCTTCATCTTGGTAAGCTGTTTTCAACATTAAATCACCTTCAGCAGAACTTTTACCAAGTAGAAAACGAAATTTGACAGCTGCACGTTGTTCAGTCAAACTTGCCATCATAAAAAACGAAACAAGAACAAAACAGCACCAGCAAAAACAATCACTGTAGTTGAACAGGACAAGCCAGGTCGACAGCATAGGCGGCGTTGAACAATAAGTTGCGCTGTACACGCTTAGCGGCAATAATGGGTGACACCAGAAGCTCCGTCCACGGCTATGTTATTCCGCGATTTTTTGTGTACCCCCTCGAACGTTCTTTAACAGTCCTCCCATTTTCCCCTATGAACACTTTTCCGCCGCCAGACGTCATTTCATAAACGCTCGCAGTGTGGAAAAATTAGTTACATCAGTTTTCGGTCGGAAGAGGTCTTTTATTTTGTTTTGACTGATGAAATTGGTCTGAATACCGTTTTTCCCTAGAAGCCTGCCTATACAGTCAGTTACGACAGAAAAAAACGATAACTTAACGGTGGGAGAAAGCGGTTCCTGGTCATTCCTACTTGCATAATTTTACTTCGCTAAAAAGTCCTGTTTACAGACAAACTGTCATAGCCATTGGCCTTCATTGTCTTCTTGAAAAATCCAAATCCGATTTCAAGCTATAGTCATCGCTGATACTGAAGGCACGTGAAAATAGAATGTTGAGCACTGTGTGCTTCTGGGCTGGGAGGTGGTGCGAAGTGGCCTCTAAACACGTGTTTGTGATTGTAGGCTTTCTATACAGTCTGTGTCCTAGAGTGTGGTCAGATCTTCTATATACGAACACATTTAGGAACGGAGATTGATCTCACTATTAGTCTTCAAGGTAAGCTTGATTCTGGAATGAATTCCATTTAAGAAATAGTGCAACCCATGAAGTTCTTCTTCGCTGTGTGGTCATATAGCAAGTGTGTCATCCATACAGCGGAGCCAACAAGAAGGCTTCCGCGGAGCACTACTTAATGGCTATTACTCAAAATGTTCCATAAAAATATCAGCTGCTACAGGCGACAAGCGTGAGCCCATACCAAGACCATCAGACTGTTCATAGAATTCACCGTTTATTTAAAATAGCTCGATCGAATACATAAATCAATTAAGTCGCAAATATCTCTTTTGCTCTGCCCGTTTCGCTTGTAACCTATGGTGATGGCCAATTCACATCAGCAGGAGGAATTTTGACTAATAACTCTTCTGCAGCGTAAGTACGGCACTGCGTAGGATCCTACGGTCTTGGCGTGCATCCGTGCGTCGCTGCGGTCCGGTCCCAGGTCGACGGGCACGTGCACCTTCCGCCGACCACTGGCGACAACATCGATGTACTGTGGAGACCTCACGCCCCACGTGTTGAGCAATTCGGCGGTACGTCCACCCGGCCTCCCGCATGCCCACTATACGCCCTCGCTCAAAGTCCGTCAACTGCACATACGGTTCACGTCCACGCTGTCGTGGCATGCTACCAGTGTTAAAGACTGCGATGGAGCTCCGTATGCCACGGCAAACTGGCTGACACTGACGGCGGCGGTGCACAAATGCTGCGCAGCTAGCGCCATTCGACGGCCAACACCGCGGTTCCTGCTGTGTCCGCTGTGCCGTGCGTGTGATCATTGCTTGTACAGCCCTCTCGCAGTGTCCGGAGCATGTATGGTGGGTCTGACACACCGGTGTCAATGTGTTCTTTTTTCCATTTCCAGGAGTGTAGTTTCATTGTTTTTTTCTTGTTTGATTAATCTAAACTGTCACTCAAGCTCTTTCCGTGTTAATTTCGTATGATCGGACTATTATATTTAAAAATTTATCTTCATTTTCATGTAATGGTGGGGTAAAAATTAACCTGCTGGCGTACAATCTCTGATCAAAAGTAAGTAGGGAAGTTGGAGTAATCGGTTGAATTAGAGGTCCATATCAGTAACGTCGATTTGCAGTGGGGTTTTTGAACATATACTGTATTCGAACATTACGAAGTACCTCGAAGAAAACGATTTACTGACACGTAGTAATCAGCACGGATTCAGAAAATATCTTTCTTGCGAACACAACTAGCTCTTTATATTCATGAAGTAATGAGTGCTATCGACAGAGGATGTCAGATTGATTCCATATTTTTAGATTTTCAGAAGGCTTTCGACACCGTTCCTAACTAGCGTCTTCTAACCAAATTGCGTGCTATGGAATATCGCCTCACTTGTGCAACTGGATTCGAGATTTCCTGCCAGAAAGGTCACAGTTCGTAGTAATAAACCGAAACTCATCGAGTAAAACAGAAATAATATCCGGCGTTCGTAATATGGCTCTGAGCACTATGGGACTTAACATCTGTGGTCATCAGTCCCCTAGAACTTAGAACTACTTAAACCTAACTAACCTAACGACATCACACACATCCATGCCCGAGGCAGGATTCGAACCTGAGACCGTAACAGTCGCGCGGCTCCGGCCGGCGTTCGTCAAGGATGTGTTACTGATCTATATTAACGACATAGGAGACAATCTGAGTAGCCGTCTTAGATTGTCTGCAGATGATGCTGTCATTTACCGTCTTGTAAAGTCATCAGAGTACCAAAACGAATTGCAAAATGATTTAGTTGAGATATCTGTATGGTGCGAAAAGTGGCAATTGACCCTGAATAAGGAAAAGTGTGAAGTCATTCACATGAGTACTAAAAGAAATCAGCTAAATTTCGATTACGCGTTAAGTCACAGAAATCTCAAGGCTGTAAATTCAACTAAATACTTAGGGATTGCAATTCCAAATAACCTAAATTGGAACGATCACATAGATAATGTTGTGTGTAGAGCCAAACAAAGACTGTGATTTACTGGCAGAACACTTAGAAGGTGCAAGAGGTCTAGTAAAGAGACTGCTTACACCACGCTAGTCCGCCCTATTCTGGAGTATTGCTGTGCGGTGTGGGATCCCCATCAGATGAGACTGACGGATGACATCGAAAAAGGACAAAGAAGGGCAGCTCGTTTTGTATTATCGCGAAATAGGGGAGATAGTGCCACAGATATGATACGTGAATTGAAGTGGCGATCATTAAAATAAAGACGTTTTTCGTTGCGACGGGGTCTTCTCATGAAATTTCAATCACCAGTTTTCTCCTCCGATTGCGAAAACATTCTGTTGGCATCCATTTACATAGGGAGAAATGATAAAATAAGAGAAATTTATGTGCTCGTTTCTCCCACGCGCCTTTCGAGAGTGGAACGGTAGAGAGACAGCTTGAAGGTGGTTCATTGAACCCTCTGCCAGGCACTTCATTGTGAATAGCAGAGTAATCACGTAGATGTAGATGTAAAAGTATGCGGACAGCCCTATGTAATACGGAAGTGACTGCTAGATGTCACGGGAGTCGGACCCATCAGTATAACAGGAGGCGGAGAGTTTTGTGTAATAAGTAGAGAGTTGTGTTTGGTTGTTGTGAGGGAGGAGACCAGACAGCGAGGTCATCGGTCTCAACGGGTTAGGGAACGACGCGGAAGGAAGTCGGCCGTGCCCATTCAAAGGAACCATCCCTTCATTTGCCTGGAGCGATTTAGGGGAATCACGGAAAATCTAAATCAGGATGGCCAGAAGAGAGATTGAACCGTCGTCCTCCCGAATGCGAGTCCAGTGTGAAGCCACTGGACAGTGGGTGAGTGGAAACGAGTGATTTGGAGCGATGAATCACGCTGCACGTGGTGGCAATACGATGAAAGAGTTTGTGTTTGCCAGATGCATGGAGAACGTTACCTGCAAACATTTGTAGCAGCAGCAGTGAAGTGTGGAGGAGATGGTGCCATGGTATGCGGGCGCTTTTCATGGTTAAGATGTGGTACCGTTATTGCGTTTAAGAAAACACACCAAGAGAGGTGGCGCAATGGTTAGCACACTGGACTCGCATTCTGGAGGACGACCGTTGAAACCCGTCTCGGACCATTCAGATTTAGGTTTTTCGTGATTTCCCTAAACCGCTTCAGGCAAGTGCCGGAATGTTTCCTTCGAAAGGGCAGGGCCACTTTTCTTCTCCATTCTTCTCTAATCCGAGCTTGTGCCCCGTCTCTAATGACCTCTTTGTCGACGGGACGTTAAACACTAACCTTCTCCTCCTCCTTTAACAAAACACTAAATGTGAAAGGATATGAACACATTTTATAGCATTGTGTACTGTGTGAAGCAGAGGAACGGTGCGAAGACGATGATTGTAACTCCCTGATGATGCACCCTGCGTAAAGCCGCATCTGTAAGGCAATCGCTTGTAGACAAGAACATTCCTGAAATGGATTAGTCCATCCAGGGTCCCAATCTGAACACAACGTAATATCTTTGGGTGAGTGAGGACTGGGTGAGTGAGGACGTAGTCTTCGCTCCAGGCCCCTGCGTCCAACATTACTATATTCCCCTGTTTCGGCTTTTGAGGAAGAATGGGCTGCTGGGTGAGTGAGGACGTAGTCTTCGCTCCAGGCCCCTGCGTCCAACATTACTATATTCCCCTGTTTCGGCTTTTGAGGAAGAATGGGCTGCTACTCCCCAACAGACTTTAGACACCTTACTGAAAATGTTCTCAGCAGAGTTCAAACTGACTCTCACCCCACATTAACGTCCAGTAATAGATGTAGGGAGACTTTTGATCAAATGGTGTAGTAAAAAAAGGTCATCTGCCAGGAAGTAAAAATAAAATATAATTTGGCTGTTCAAATAGCTTATGGGTTTGCTGCCGGGTGGCGTCGTCGAACACCGCCGATATTTCGACAGGAGCACACCCTGCCAGCGTGGAGTACTTCGCACCTTGGTTCACAGGGCCCACGTTATCTCAGACCCTGAAAGTTTGGCAGCTGAGCTAGCACATCTCGAAGTCACCTTTCGTCAGAATGGTTATAGTGAGAGGCAGATCAAACGTGCGTTGCGCTATCAGCCTTCTGTGCAACGGGTGAGTGACGATAGCAACGAAGTGGCACCTAAGTCTACGGCCTTTTTGTCTTAGGCAGGAAGCATTTCCAACAGGTACTTTGCAGAAATATGATGTGAAATGTGTTTTTCGACCACCTTCTAAGATTAAGGCCCTGTTGGCGTCGGTAAAAGGTGATCTTGGTATGCGTAAGGCTGGGGTCTATCGTATTCCTTGCAGTTGTGGCATGTCATATATTGGTCAGAGAATCAGGACTGTGGAAAATAGGTGTATTGAACATAAGGCTCACACACGCTTACAACAGCCGAGCAAATCCGCTATTGCAGAACATTGCCTTGACACCGGTCATCCTATAGAATACATCAACACGCAGATTCTGGTTTGCACATCCAGCTATTGGGATAGTGTTATTAAGGTAGCTGTTGAAATCAGACGATCAAGCAACCTTATTAACAGAGATGGTGGATTTTGTTTAAATGCTGCTTGGAAACCGGCTCTGTCTCTCATCAAAAAACAGAAGGACAGAATTAGTGCTACCTCACCTGTTGATTAATAGTAATTATCGATATTTCTGATGTTGGTTATCTTTGGCTGTGTTGACACTTGTTCTGTGTGTGGTGTCTTCCTTCTTTCTCCTTTGTGAACCGAGGTATTAAATTTGCTTGCACATTTTTTCTTCCTTGCGAATGGCAGAGTGTGCTCCTGTCGAAATATCGGCGGTGTTCGACAACGTCACCCGGCAGTAAACCCGTAAGTTATTTGAACATTCGATTCGTCGGGAAAAGTTGAAGTCTCATATAATTTGGATAATCATGGAAGACAGCAGACCAGGAACACCAAGGTAAAGGCTAGGAAAGTGTGAGTCCAAACAATTGATGAAACTTTTTCCAGTTGACAATTGTCTCCATCACATTGGATGGATTTACAACGGCTTAACGGTTTCATCTCGTACGAGTTGTTACCATAACCGTGGTATCTCGTTACAAAAGTAATACTCAGAGAATCACCTAATGTCCATGTGGTGTCTTCCTTGTTTCTCCTTTGTCAACCGAGGTATTAAATTTGATTGCACATTTTTTCTTCCTTGCATTTGTGCCTTGAGAATGGCAGAGTGTGCTCCTGTCGAAATATCGGCGGTGTTCGACAACGTCACTCGGCAGTAAACCCGTGAGTTATTTGAACATTCGATTCGCCGGGAAACGTTGAGGTCTCATATAATTTGGCTAATCATGGAAGACAGCAGACCAGGAACACCAAGGTAAAGGCTAGGAAAGTGTGAGTCCAAACAATTGATGAAACTTTTTCCAGTTGACAATGTCTCCATCACATTGGATGGATTTACAACGGCTTAACGGTTTCATCTCGTACGAGTTGTTACCATAACCGTGGTATCTCGTTACAAAAGTAATACTCAGAGAATCACCTAATGCCCATGTGGTGTCTTCCTTGTTTCTCCTTTGTGAACCGAGGTATTAAATTTGCTTGCACATTTTTTCTTCCTTGCATTTGTGCCTTGAGAATGGCAGAGTGTGCTCCTGTCGAAATATCGGCGGTGTTCGACAACGTCACCCGGCAGTAAACCCGTAAGTTATTTGAACATTCGATTCGCCGGGAAAAGTTGAGGTCTCATATAATTTGGCTAATCATGGAAGACAGCAGACCAGGAACACCAAGGTAAAGGCTAGGAAAGTGTGAGTCCAAACAATTGATGAAACTTTTTCCAGTTGACAATTGTCTCCATCACATTGGATGGATTTACAACGGCTTAACGGTTTCATCTCGTACGAGTTGTTACCATAACCATGGTATCTCGTTACAAAAGTAATACTCAGAGCATCACCTAATGCCCATGTGGTGTCTTCCTTGTTACTCCTTTGTGAACCGAGGTATTAAATTTGCTTTCACATTTTTTCTTCCTTGTATTTGTGCCTTGAGAATGGCAGAGTGTGTTCCTGTCGAAATATCGGCGGTGTTCGACAACGTCACCCGGCAGTAAACCCGTAAGTTATTTGAACATTCGATTCGCCGGGAAAAGTTGAGGTCTCATATAATTTGGCTAATTATGGAAGACAGCAGACCAGGAACACCAAGGTAAAGGCTAGGAAAGTGTGAGTCCAAACAATTGATAAAACATTTTCCAGTTGACAATTGTCTCCATCACATTGGATGGATTTACAACGGCTTAACGGTTTCATTTCGTACGAGTTGTTACCATAAGCGTGGTATCTCGTTACAAAAGTAATACTCAGAGCATCACCTAATGCCCATGTGGTGTCTTCCTTGTTTCTCCTTTGTGAACCGAGGTATTAAATTTGCTTTCACATTTTTTCTTCCTTGTATTTGTGCCTTGAGAATGGCAGAGTGTGCTCCTGCCGAAATATCGGCGGTGTTCGACAACGTCACCCGGCAGTAAACCCGTAAGTTATTTGAACATTCGATTCGCCGGGAAACGTTTGAGGTCTCATATAATTTGGCTAATCATGGAAGACAGCAGACCAGGAACACCAAGGTAAAGGCTAGGAAAGTGTGAGTCCAAACAATTGATGAAACTTTTTCCAGTTGACAATTGTCTCCATCACATTGGATGGATTTACAACGGCTTAACGGTTTCATCTCGTACGAGTTGTTACCATAACCGTGGTATCTCGTTACAAAAGTAATACTCAGAGAATCACCTAATGCCCATGTGGTGTCTTCCTTGTTTCTCCTTTGTGAACCGAGGTATTAAATTTGCTTGCACATTTTTTCTTCCTTGCATTTGTACCTTGAGAATGGCAGAGTGTGCTCCTGTCGAAATATCAGTGGTGTTCGACAACGTCACCCGGCAGTAAACCCGTAAGTTATTTGAACATTCGATTCGCCGGGAAAATTTGAGGTCTCATATAATTTGGCTAATCATGGAAGACAGCAGACCAGGAACACCAAGGTAAAGGCTAGGGAAGTGTGAGTCCAAACAATTGATGAAACTTTTTCCAGTTGACAATTGTCTCCATCACATTGGATGGATTTACAACGGCTTAACAGTTTCATCTCGTACGAGTTGTTACCATAACCGTGGTATCTCGTTACAAAAGTAATACTCAGAGAATCACCTAATGCCCATGTGGTGTCTTCCTTGTTTCTCCTTTGTGAACCGAGGTATTAAATTTGCTTGCACATTTTTTCTTCCTTGCATTTGTGCCTTGAGAATGGCAGAGTGTGCTCCTGTCGATATATCGGCGGTGTTCGACAACGTCACCCGGCAGTAAACCCGTAAGTTATTTGAACATTCGATTCGTCGGGAAAAGTTGAAGTCTCATATAATTTGGATAATCATGGAAGACAGCAGACCAGGAACACCAAGGTAAAGGCTAGGAAAGTGTGAGTCGAAACAATTGATGAAACTTTTTCCAGTTTACAATTGTCTCCATCACATTGGATGGATTTACAACGGCTTAACGGTTTCATCTCGTACGAGTTGTTACCATAACCGTGGTATCTCGTTACAAAAGTAATACTCAGAGAATCACCTAATGCCCATGTGGTGTCTTCCTTGTTTCTCCTTTGTGAACCGAGGTATTAAATTTGCTTGCACATTTTTTCTTCCTTGCATTTGTACCTTGAGAATGGCAGAGTGTGTTCCTGTCGAAATATCGGCGGTGTTCGACAACGTCACCCGGCAGTAAACCCGTAAGTTATTTGAACATTCGATTCGCCGGGAAAAGTTGAGGTCTCATATAATTTGGCTAATCATGGAAGACAGCAGACCAGGAACACCAAGGTAAAGGCTAGGAAAGTGTGAGTCCAAACAATTGATGAAACTTTTTCCAGTTGACAATTGTCTCCATCACATTGGATGGATTTACAACGGCTTAACGGTTTCATCTCGTACGAGTTGTTACCATAACCGTGGTATCTCGTTACAAAAGTAATACTCAGAGAATCACCTAATGCCCATGTGGTGTCTTCCTTGTTTCTCCTTTGTGAACCGAGGTATTAAATTTGCTTGCACATTTTTTCTTCCTTGCATTTGTGCCTTGAGAATGGCAGAGTGTGCTCCTGTCGAAATATCGGCGGTGTTCGACAACGTCACCCGGCAGTAAACCCGTAAGTTATTTGAACATTCGATTCGCCGGGAAAAGTTGAGGTCTCATATAATTTGGCTAATCATGGAAGACAGCAGACCAGGAACACCAAGGTAAAGGCTAGGAAAGTGTGAGTCCAAACAATTGATGAAACGTTTTCCAGTTGACAATTGTCTCCATCACATTGGATGGATTTACAACGGTTTAACGGTTTCATCTCGTACGAGTTGTTACCATAACCGTGGTATCTCGTTACAAAAGTAATACTCAGAGCATCACCTAATGCCCATGTGGTGTCTTCCTTGTTTCTCCTTTGTGAACCGAGGTATTAAATTTGCTTTCACATTTTTTCTTCCTTGTTTTTGTGCCTTGAGAATGGCAGAGTGTGCTCCTGTCGAAATATCGGCGGTGTTCGACAACGTCACCCGGCAGTAAACCCGTAAGTTATTTGAACATTCGATTCGCCGGGAAACGTTTGAGGTCTCATATGATTTGGCTAATCATGGAAGACAGCAGACCAGGAACACCAAGGTAAAGGCTAGGAAAGTGTGAGTCCAAACAATTGATGAAACTTTTTCCAGTTGACAATTGTCTCCATCACATTGGATGGATTCACAACGGCTTAACGGTTTCATCTCGTACGAGTTGTTACCATAACCGTGGTATCTCGTTACAAAAGTAATACTCAGAGAATCACCTAATGCCCATGTGGTGTCTTCCTTGTTTCTCCTTTGTGAACCGAGGTATTAAATTTGCTTGCACATTTTTTCTTCCTTGTATTTGTGCCTTGAGAATGGCAGAGTGTGCTCCTGTCGAAATATCGGCGGTGTTCGACAACGTCACCCGGCAGTAAACCCGTAAGTTATTTGAACATTCGATTCGCCGGGAAAAGTTGAGGTCTCATATAATTTGGCTAATCATGGAAGACAGCAGACCAGGAACACCAAGTAAAGGCTAGGAAAGTGTGAGTCCAAACAATTGATGAAACTTTTTCCAGTTGACAATTGTCTCCATCACATTGGATGGCTTTACAACGGCTTAACGGTTTCATCTCATACGAGTTGTTACCATAACCGTGGTATCTCGTTACAAAAGTAATACTCAGAGAATCACCTAATGTCCATGTGGTGTCTTCCTTGTTTCTCCTTTGTCAACCGAGGTATTAAATTTGATTGCACATTTTTTCTTCCTTGCATTTGTGCCTGAGAATGGCAGAGTGTGCTCCTGTCGAAATATCGGCGGTGTTCGACAACGTCACTCGGCAGTAAACCCGTGAGTTATTTGAACATTCGATTCGCCGGGAAACGTTGAGGTCTCATATAATTTGGCTAATCATGGAAGACAGCAGACCAGGAACACCAAGGTAAAGGCTAGGAAAGTGTGAGTCCAAACAATTGATGAAACTTTTTCCAGTTGACAATTGTCTCCATCACATTGAATGGATTTACAACGGCTTAACGGTTTCATCTCGTACGAGTTGTTACCATAACCGTGGTATCTCGTTACAAAAGTAATACTCAGAGAATCACCTAATGCCCATGTGGTGTCTTCCTTGTTTCTCCTTTGTGAACCAAGGTATTAAATTTGCTTGCACATTTTTTCTTCCTTGCATTTGTACCTTGAGAATGGCAGAGTGTGCTCCTGTCGAAATATCGGCGGTGTCCGACAACGTCACCCGGCAGTAAACCCGTAAGTTATTTGAACATTCGATTCGCCGGGAAAAGTTGAGGTCTCATATAATTTGGCTAATCATGGAAGACAGCAGACCAGGAACACCAAGGTAAATGCTAGGAAAGTGTGAGTCCAAACAATTGATGAAACTTTTTCCAGTTGACAATTGTCTCCATCACATTGGATGGATTTACAACGGCTTAACGGTTTCATCTCGTACGAGTTGTTACCATAACCGTGGAATCTCGTTACAAAAGTAATACTCAGAGAATCACCTAATGCCCATGTGGTGTCTTCCTTGTTTCTCCTTTGTGAACCGAGGTATTAAATTTGCTTGCACATTTTTTCTACCTTGCATTTGTGCCTTGAGAATGGCAGAGTGTGCTCCTGTCGAAATATCGGCGGTGTTCGACAACGTCACCCGGCAGTAAACCCGTAAGTTATTTGAACATTCGATTCGCCGGGAAAATTTGAGGTCTCATATAATTTGGCTAATCATGGAAGACAGCAGACCAGGAACACCAAGGTAAAGGCTAGGAAAGTGTGAGTCCAAACAATTGATGAAACTTTTTCCAGTTGACAATTGTCTCCATCACATTGGATGGATTTACAACGGCTTAACGGTTTCATCTCGTACGAGTTGTTACCATAACCGTGGTATCTCGTTACAAAAGTAATACTCAGAGAATCACCTAATGCCCATGTGGTGTCTTCCTTGTTTCTCCTTTGTGAACCGAGGTATTAAATTTGCTTGCACATTTTTTCTTCCTTGCATTTGTGCCTTGAGAATGGCAGAGTGTGCTCCTGTCGAAATATCGGCGGTGTTCGACAACGTCACCCGGCAGTAAACCCGTAAGTTATTTGAACATTCGATTCGCCGGGAAAAGTTGAGGTCTCATATAATTTGGCTAATCATGGAAGACAGCAGACCAGGAACACCAAGGTAAAGGCTAGGAAAGTGTGAGTCCAAACAATTGATGAAACTTTTTCCAGTTGACAATTGTCTCCATCACATTGGATGGATTTACAACGGCTTAACGGTTTCATCTCGTACGAGTTGTTACCATAACCGTGGTATCTCGTTACAAAAGCAATACTCAGAGCATCACCTAATGCCCATGTGGTGTCTTCCTTGTTACTCCTTTGTGAACCGAGGTATTAAATTTGCTTGCACATTTTTTCTTCCTTGTATTTGTGCCTTGAGAATGGCAGAGTGTGTTCCTGTCGAAATATCGGCGGTGTTCGACAACGTCACCCGGCAGTAAACCCGTAAGTTATTTGAACATTCGATTCGCCGGGAAAAGTTGAGGTCTCATATAATTTGGCTAATCATGGAAGACAGCAGACCAGGAACACCAAGGTAAAGGCTAGGAAAGTGTGAGTCCAAACAATTGATAAAACATTTTCCAGTTGACAATTGTCTCCATCACATTGGATGGATTTACAACGGCTTAACGGTTTCATCTCGTACGAGTTGTTACCATTAGCGTGGTATCTCGTTACAAAAGTAATACTCAGAGCATCACCTAATGCCCATGTGGTGTCTTCCTTGTTTCTCCTTTGTGAACCGAGGTATTAAATTTGCTTTCACATTTTTTCTTCCTTGTATTTGTGCCTTGAGAATGGCAGAGTGTGCTCCTGTCGAAATATCGGCGGTGTTCGACAACGTCACCCGGCAGTAAACCCGTAAGTTATTTGAACATTCGATTCGCCGGGAAACGTTTGAGGTCTGATATAATTTGGCTAATCATGGAAGACAGCAGACCAGGAACACCAAGGTAAAGGCTAGGAAAGTGTGAGTCCAAACAATTGATGAAACTTTTTCCAGTTGACAATTGTCTCCATCACATTGGATGGATTTACAACGGCTTAACGGTTTCATCTCGTACGAGTTGTTACCATAACCGTGGTATCTCGTTACAAAAGTAATACTCAGAGAATCACCTAATGCCCATGTGGTGTCTTCCTTGTTTCTCCTTTGTGAACCGAGGTATTAAATTTGCTTGCACATTTTTTCTTCCTTGCATTTGTACCTTGAGAATGGCAGAGTGTGCTCCTGTCGAAATATCAGTGGTGTTCGACAACGTCACCCGGCAGTAAACCCGTAAGTTATTTGAACATTCGATTCGCCGGGAAAATTTGAGGTCTCATATAATTTGGCTAATCATGGAAGACAGCAGACCAGGAACACCAAGGTAAAGGCTAGGAAAGTGTGAGTCCAAACAATTGATAAAACATTTTCCAGTTGACAATTGTCTCCATCACATTGGATGGATTTACAACTGCTTAACAGTTTCATCTCGTACGAGTTGTTACCATAAGCGTGGTATCTCGTTACAAAAGTAATACTCAGAGCATCACCTAATGCCCATGTGGTGTCTTCCTTGTTTCTCCTTTGTGAACCGAGGTATTAAATTTGCTTTCACATTTTTTCTTCCTTGTATTTGTGCCTTGAGAATGGCAGAGTGTGCTCCTGTCGAAATATCGGCGGTGTTCGACAACGTCACCCGGCAGTAAACCCGTAAGTTATTTGAACATTCGATTCGCCGGGAAACGTTTGAGGTCTCATATAATTTGGCTAATCATGGAAGACAGCAGACCAGGAACACCAAGGTAAAGGCTAGGAAAGTGTGAGTCCAAACAATTGATGAAACTTTTTCCAGTTGACAATTGTCTCCATCACATTGGATGGATTTACAACGGCTTAACGGTTTCATCTCGTACGAGTTGTTACCATAACCGTGGTATCTCGTTACAAAAGTAATACTCAGAGAATCACCTAATGCCCATGTGGTGTCTTCCTTGTTTCTCCTTTGTGAACCGAGGTATTAAATTTGCTTGCACATTTTTTCTTCCTTGCATTTGTACCTTGAGAATGGCAGAGTGTGCTCCTGTCGAAATATCAGTGGTGTTCGACAACGTCACCCGGCAGTAAACCCGTAAGTTATTTGAACATTCGATTCGCCGGGAAAATTTGAGGTCTCATATAATTTGGCTAATCATGGAAGACAGCAGACCAGGAACACCAAGGTAAAGGCTAGGAAAGTGTGAGTCCAAACAATTGATAAAACATTTTCCAGTTGACAATTGTCTCCATCACATTGGATGGATTTACAACGGCTTAACGGTTTCATCTCGTACGAGTTGTTACCATAAGCGTGGTATCTCGTTACAAAAGTAATACTCAGAGCATCACCTAATGCCCATGTGGTGTCTTCCTTGTTTCTCCTTTGTGAACCGAGGTATTAAATTTGCTTGCACATTTTTTCTTCCTTGCATTTGTACCTTGAGAATGGCAGAGTGTGCTCCTGTCGAAATATCAGTGGTGTTCGACAACGTCACCCGGCAGTAAACCCGTAAGTTATTTGAACATTCGATTCGCCGGGAAAATTTGAGGTCTCATATAATTTGGCTAATCATGGAAGACAGCAGACCAGGAACACCAAGGTAAAGGCTAGGAAAGTGTGAGTCCAAACAATTGATGAAACTTTTTCCAGTTGACAATTGTCTCCATCACATTGGATGGATTTACAACGGCTTAACGGTTTCATCTCGTACGAGTTGTTACCATAACCGTGGTATCTCGTTACAAAAGTAATACTCAGAGAATCACCTAATGCCCATGTGGTGTCTTCCTTGTTTCTCCTTTGTGAACCGAGGTATTAAATTTGCTTGCACATTTTTTCTTCCTTGCATTTGTACCTTGAGAATGGCAGAGTGTGCTCCTGTCGAAATATCAGTGGTGTTCGACAACGTCACCCGGCAGTAAACCCGTAAGTTATTTGAACATTCGATTCGCCGGGAAAATTTGAGGTCTCATATAATTTGGCTAATCATGGAAGACAGCAGACCAGGAACACCAAGGTAAAGGCTAGGAAAGTGTGAGTCCAAACAATTGATAAAACATTTTCCAGTTGACAATTGTCTCCATCACATTGGATGGATTTACAACGGCTTAACGGTTTCATCTCGTACGAGTTGTTACCATAAGCGTGGTATCTCGTTACAAAAGTAATACTCAGAGCATCACCTAATGCCCATGTGGTGTCTTCCTTGTTTCTCCTTTGTGAACCGAGGTATTAAATTTGCTTGCACATTTTTTCTTCCTTGCATTTGTACCTTGAGAATGGCAGAGTGTGCTCCTGTCGAAATATCAGTGGTGTTCGACAACGTCACCCGGCAGTAAACCCGTAAGTTATTTGAACATTCGATTCGCCGGGAAAATTTGAGGTCTCATATAATTTGGCTAATCATGGAAGACAGCAGACCAGGAACACCAAGGTAAAGGCTAGGAAAGTGTGAGTCCAAACAATTGATAAAACATTTTCCAGTTGACAATTGTCTCCATCACATTGGATGGATTTACAATGGCTTAACAGTTTCATCTCGTACGAGTTGTTACCATAAGCGTGGTATCTCGTTACAAAAGTAATACTCAGAGCATCACCTAATGCCCATGTGGTGTCTTCCTTGTTTCTCCTTTGTGAACCGAGGTATTAAATTTGCTTTCACATTTTTTCTTCCTTGTATTTGTGCCTTGAGAATGGCAGAGTGTGCTCCTGTCGAAATATCGGCGGTGTTCGACAACGTCACCCGGCAGTAAACCCGTAAGTTATTTGAACATTCGATTCGCCGGGAAACGTTTGAGGTCTCATATAATTTGGCTAATCATGGAAGACAGCAGACCAGGAACACCAAGGTAAAGGCTAGGAAAGTGTGAGTCCAAACAATTGATGAAACTTTTTCCAGTTGACAATTGTCTCCATCACATTGGATGGATTTACAACGGCTTAACGGTTTCATCTCGTACGAGTTGTTACCATAACCGTGGTATCTCGTTACAAAAGTAATACTCAGAGAATCACCTAATGCCCATGTGGTGTCTTCCTTGTTTCTCCTTTGTGAACCGAGGTATTAAATTTGCTTGCACATTTTTTCTTCCTTGCATTTGTACCTTGAGAATGGCAGAGTGTGCTCCTGTCGAAATATCAGTGGTGTTCGACAACGTCACCCGGCAGTAAACCCGTAAGTTATTTGAACATTCGATTCGCCGGGAAAATTTGAGGTCTCATATAATTTGGCTAATCATGGAAGACAGCAGACCAGGAACACCAAGGTAAAGGCTAGGAAAGTGTGAGTCCAAACAATTGATAAAACATTTTCCAGTTGACAATTGTCTCCATCACATTGGATGGATTTACAACGGCTTAACGGTTTCATCTCGTACGAGTTGTTACCATAACCGTGGTATCTCGTTACAAAAGTAATACTCAGAGCATCACCTAATGCCCATGTGGTGTCTTCCTTGTTTCTCCTTTGTGAACCGAGGTATTAAATTTGCTTTCACATTTTTTCTTCCTTGTATTTGTGCCTTGAGAATGGCAGAGTGTGCTCCTGTCGAAATATCGGCGGTGTTCGACAACGTCACCCGGCAGTAAACCCGTAAGTTATTTGAACATTCGATTCGCCGGGAAACGTTTGAGGTCTCATATAATTTGGCTAATCATGGAAGACAGCAGACCAGGAACACCAAGGTAAAGGCTAGGAAAGTGTGAGTCCAAACAATTGATGAAACTTTTTCCAGTTGACAATTGTCTCCATCACATTGGATGGATTTACAACGGCTTAACGGTTTCATCTCGTACGAGTTGTTACCATAACCGTGGTATCTCGTTACAAAAGTAATACTCAGAGAATCACCTAATGCCCATGTGGTGTCTTCCTTGTTTCTCCTTTGTGAACCGAGGTATTAAATTTGCTTGCACATTTTTTCTTCCTTGCATTTGTGCCTTGAGAATGGCAGAGTGTGCTCCTGTCGAAATATCGGCGGTGTTCGACAACGTCACCCGGCAGTAAACCCGTAAGTTATTTGAGCATTCGATTCGCCGGGAAAAGTTGAGGTCTCATATAATTTGGCTAATCATGGAAGACAGCAGACCAGGAACACCAAGGTAAAGGCTAGGAAAGTGTGAGTCCAAACAATTGATGAAACTTTTTCCAGTTGACAATTGTCTCCATCACATTGGATGGGTTTACAACGGTTTAACGGTTTCATCTCATACGAGTTGTTACCATAACCGTGGTATCTCGTTACAAAAGTAATACTCAGAGAATCACCTAATGCCCATGTGGTGTCTTCCTTGTTTCTCCTTTGTGAACCGAGGTATTAAATTTGCTTGCACATTTTTTCTTCCTTGCATTTGTACCTTGAGAATGGCAGAGTGTGCTCCTGTCGAAATATCGGCGGTGTCCGACAACGTCACCCGGCAGTAAACCCGTAAGTTATTTGAACATTCGATTCGCCGGGAAAATTTGAGGTCTCATATAATTTGGCTAATCATGGAAGACAGCAGACCAGGAACACCAAGGTAAAGGCTAGGAAAGTGTGAGTCCAAACAATTGATAAAACATTTTCCAGTTGACAATTGTCTCCATCACATTGGATGGATTTACAACGGCTTAACGGTTTCATCTCGTACGAGTTGTTACCATAAGCGTGGTATCTCGTTACAAAAGTAATACTCAGAGCATCACCTAATGCCCATGTGGTGTCTTCCTTGTTTCTCCTTTGTGAACCGAGGTATTAAATTTGCTTGCACATTTTTTCTTCCTTGCATTTGTACCTTGAGAATGGCAGAGTGTGCTCCTGTCGAAATATCAGTGGTGTTCGACAACGTCACCCGGCAGTAAACCCGTAAGTTATTTGAACATTCGATTCGCCGGGAAAATTTGAGGTCTCATATAATTTGGCTAATCATGGAAGACAGCAGACCAGGAACACCAAGGTAAAGGCTAGGAAAGTGTGAGTCCAAACAATTGATAAAACATTTTCCAGTTGACAATTGTCTCCATCACATTGGATGGATTTACAATGGCTTAACAGTTTCATCTCGTACGAGTTGTTACCATAAGCGTGGTATCTCGTTACAAAAGTAATACTCAGAGCATCACCTAATGCCCATGTGGTGTCTTCCTTGTTTCTCCTTTGTGAACCGAGGTATTAAATTTGCTTTCACATTTTTTCTTCCTTGTATTTGTGCCTTGAGAATGGCAGAGTGTGCTCCTGTCGAAATATCGGCGGTGTTCGACAACGTCACCCGGCAGTAAACCCGTAAGTTATTTGAACATTCGATTCGCCGGGAAACGTTTGAGGTCTCATATAATTTGGCTAATCATGGAAGACAGCAGACCAGGAACACCAAGGTAAAGGCTAGGAAAGTGTGAGTCCAAACAATTGATGAAACTTTTTCCAGTTGACAATTGTCTCCATCACATTGGATGGATTTACAACGGCTTAACGGTTTCATCTCGTACGAGTTGTTACCATAACCGTGGTATCTCGTTACAAAAGTAATACTCAGAGAATCACCTAATGCCCATGTGGTGTCTTCCTTGTTTCTCCTTTGTGAACCGAGGTATTAAATTTGCTTGCACATTTTTTCTTCCTTGCATTTGTACCTTGAGAATGGCAGAGTGTGCTCCTGTCGAAATATCAGTGGTGTTCGACAACGTCACCCGGCAGTAAACCCGTAAGTTATTTGAACATTCGATTCGCCGGGAAAATTTGAGGTCTCATATAATTTGGCTAATCATGGAAGACAGCAGACCAGGAACACCAAGGTAAAGGCTAGGAAAGTGTGAGTCCAAACAATTGATAAAACATTTTCCAGTTGACAATTGTCTCCATCACATTGGATGGATTTACAACGGCTTAACGGTTTCATCTCGTACGAGTTGTTACCATAACCGTGGTATCTCGTTACAAAAGTAATACTCAGAGCATCACCTAATGCCCATGTGGTGTCTTCCTTGTTTCTCCTTTGTGAACCGAGGTATTAAATTTGCTTTCACATTTTTTCTTCCTTGTATTTGTGCCTTGAGAATGGCAGAGTGTGCTCCTGTCGAAATATCGGCGGTGTTCGACAACGTCACCCGGCAGTAAACCCGTAAGTTATTTGAACATTCGATTCGCCGGGAAACGTTTGAGGTCTCATATAATTTGGCTAATCATGGAAGACAGCAGACCAGGAACACCAAGGTAAAGGCTAGGAAAGTGTGAGTCCAAACAATTGATGAAACTTTTTCCAGTTGACAATTGTCTCCATCACATTGGATGGATTTACAACGGCTTAACGGTTTCATCTCGTACGAGTTGTTACCATAACCGTGGTATCTCGTTACAAAAGTAATACTCAGAGAATCACCTAATGCCCATGTGGTGTCTTCCTTGTTTCTCCTTTGTGAACCGAGGTATTAAATTTGCTTGCACATTTTTTCTTCCTTGCATTTGTGCCTTGAGAATGGCAGAGTGTGCTCCTGTCGAAATATCGGCGGTGTTCGACAACGTCACCCGGCAGTAAACCCGTAAGTTATTTGAGCATTCGATTCGCCGGGAAAAGTTGAGGTCTCATATAATTTGGCTAATCATGGAAGACAGCAGACCAGGAACACCAAGGTAAAGGCTAGGAAAGTGTGAGTCCAAACAATTGATGAAACTTTTTCCAGTTGACAATTGTCTCCATCACATTGGATGGGTTTACAACGGTTTAACGGTTTCATCTCATACGAGTTGTTACCATAACCGTGGTATCTCGTTACAAAAGTAATACTCAGAGAATCACCTAATGCCCATGTGGTGTCTTCCTTGTTTCTCCTTTGTGAACCGAGGTATTAAATTTGCTTGCACATTTTTTCTTCCTTGCATTTGTACCTTGAGAATGGCAGAGTGTGCTCCTGTCGAAATATCGGCGGTGTCCGACAACGTCACCCGGCAGTAAACCCGTAAGTTATTTGAACATTCGATTCGCCGGGAAAAGTTGAGGTCTCATATAATTTGGCTAATCATGGAAGACAGCAGACCAGGAACACCAAGGTAAAGGCTAGGAAAGTGTGAGTCCAAACAATTGATGAAACTTTTTCCAGTTGACAATTGTCTCCATCACATTGGATGGATTTACAACGGCTTAACGGTTTCATCTCGTACGAGTTGTTACCATAACCGTGGTATCTCGTTACAAAAGTAATACTCAGAGCATCACCTAATGCCCATGTGGTGTCTTCCTTGTTACTCCTTTGTGAACCGAGGTATTAAATTTGCTTGCACATTTTTTCTTCCTTGTATTTGTGCCTTGAGAATGGCAGAGTGTGTTCCTGTCGAAATATCGGCGGTGTTCGACAACGTCACCCGGCAGTAAACCCGTAAGTTATTTGAACATTCGATTCGCCGGGAAAAGTTGAGGTCTCATATAATTTGGCTAATCATGGAAGACAGCAGACCAGGAACACCAAGGTAAAGGCTAGGAAAGTGTGAGTCCAAACAATTGATAAAACATTTTCCAGTTGACAATTGTCTCCATCACATTGGATGGATTTACAACGGCTTAACGGTTTCATCTCGTACGAGTTGTTACCATAAGCGTGGTATCTCGTTACAAAAGTAATACTCAGAGCATCACCTAATGCCCATGTGGTGTCTTCCTTGTTTCTCCTTTGTGAACCGAGGTATTAAATTTGCTTTCACATTTTTTCTTCCTTGTATTTGTGCCTTGAGAATGGCAGAGTGTGCTCCTGTCGAAATATCGGCGGTGTTCGACAACGTCACCCGGCAGTAAACCCGTAAGTTATTTGAACATTCGATTCGCCGGGAAAAGTTGAGGTCTCATATAATTTGGCTAATCATGGAAGACAGCAGACCAGGAACACCAAGGTAAAGGCTAGGAAAGTGTGAGTCCAAACAATTGATGAAACTTTTTCCAGTTGACAATTGTCTCCATCACATTGGATGGATTTACAACGGCTTAACGGTTTCATCTCGTACGAGTTGTTACCATAACCGTGGTATCTCGTTACAAAAGTAATACTCAGAGAATCACCTAATGCCCATGTGGTGTCTTCCTTGTTTCTCCTTTGTCAACCGAGGTATTAAATTTGCTTGCACATTTTTTCTTCCTTGCATTTGTACCTTGAGAATGGCAGAGTGTGCTCCTGTCGAAATATCAGTGGTGTTCGACAACGTCACCCGGCAGTAAACCCGTAAGTTATTTGAACATTCGATTCGCCGGGAAAATTTGAGGTCTCATATAATTTGGCTAATCATGGAAGACAGCAGACCAGGAACACCAAGGTAAAGGCTAGGGAAGTGTGAGTCCAAACAATTGATGAAACTTTTTCCAGTTGACAATTGTCTCCATCACATTGGATGGATTTACAACGGCTTAACAGTTTCATCTCGTACGAGTTGTTACCATAACCGTGGTATCTCGTTACAAAAGTAATACTCAGAGAATCACCTAATGCCCATGTGGTGTCTTCCTTGTTTCTCCTTTGTGAACCGAGGTATTAAATTTGCTTGCACATTTTTTCTTCCTTGCATTTGTGCCTTGAGAATGGCAGAGTGTGCTCCTGTCGATATATCGGCGGTGTTCGACAACGTCACCCGGCAGTAAACCCGTAAGTTATTTGAACATTCGATTCGCCGGGAAAAGTTGAGGTCTCATATAATTTGGCTAATCATGGAAGACAGCAGACCAGGAACACCAAGGTAAAGGCTAGGAAAGTGTGAGTCCAAACAATTGATGAAACTTTTTCCAGTTGACAATTGTCTCCATCACATTGGATGGATTTACAACGGCTTAACGGTTTCATCTCGTACGAGTTGTTACCATAACCGTGGTATCTCGTTACAAAAGTAATACTCAGAGAATCACCTAATGCCCATGTGGTGTCTTCCTTGTTTCTCCTTTGTGAACCGAGGTATTAAATTTGTTTGCACATTTTTTCTTCCTTGCATTTGTACCTTGAGAATGGCAGAGTGTGCTCCTGTCGAAATATCAGTGGTGTTCGACAACGTCACCCGGCAGTAAACCCGTAAGTTATTTGAACATTCGATTCGCCGGGAAAATTTGAGGTCTCATATAATTTGGCTAATCATGGAAGACAGCAGACCAGGAACACCAAGGTAAAGGCTAGGAAAGTGTGAGTCCAAACAATTGATGAAACTTTTTCCAGTTGACAATTGTCTCCATCACATTGGATGGATTTACAACGGCTTAACGGTTTCATCTCGTACGAGTTGTTACCATAACCGTGGTATCTCGTTACAAAAGTAATACTCAGAGAATCACCTAATGCCCATGTGGTGTCTTCCTTGTTTCTCCTTTGTGAACCGAGGTATTAAATTTGCTTGCACATTTTTTCTTCCTTGCATTTGTACCTTGAGAATGGCAGAGTGTGCTCCTGTCGAAATATCAGTGGTGTTCGACAACGTCACCCGGCAGTAAACCCGTAAGTTATTTGAACATTCGATTCGCCGGGAAAATTTGAGGTCTCATATAATTTGGCTAATCATGGAAGACAGCAGACCAGGAACACCAAGGTAAAGGCTAGGAAAGTGTGAGTCCAAACAATTGATGAAACTTTTTCCAGTTGACAATTGTCTCCATCACATTGGATGGATTTACAACGGCTTAACAGTTTCATCTCGTACGAGTTGTTACCATAACCGTGGTATCTCGTTACAAAAGTAATACTCAGAGAATCACCTAATGCCCATGTGGTGTCTTCCTTGTTTCTCCTTTGTGAACCGAGGTATTAAATTTGCTTGCACATTTTTTCTTCCTTGCATTTGTGCCTTGAGAATGGCAGAGTGTGCTCCTGTCGAAATATCGGCGGTGTTCGACAACGTCACCCGGCAGTAAACCCGTAAGTTATTTGAACATTCGATTCGCCGGGAAAAGTTGAGGTCTCATATAACTTGGCTAATCATGGAAGACAGCAGACCAGGAACACCAAGGTAAAGGCTAGGAAAGTGTGAGTCCAAACAATTGATGAAACTTTTTCCAGTTGACAATTGTCTCCATCACATTGGATGGATTTACAACGGCTTAACGGTTTCATCTCGTACGAGTTGTTACCATAACCGTGGTATCTCGTTACAAAAGTAATACTCAGAGAATCACCTAATGCCCATCTTGATCAATATAATGTCAAATAGGCAATATGGGTGTTAGAAAACTGACAGACCTGATACTGATTCTGATGACGACTCGTAAACACTATATTGTTATAAGTACATCCAGTGTGATCAAGACACCTGCGAGAAAAAAGGTATTTCCCAAAACAGTTCGCATGCTCCAAACTGACAATGTCAAATTTCACTGAATCTCTTTCCGTGTCAGTTTCAAGAGACTGCACTATTATATTTCAATATCTATCATGCTTTTAACATAATAATGTAGAAAGTGATCATTTTCGATAAGTTGTACATTTTCTTTATCGATTAGGTTTCCTGTTTCGAAACGGAAGCTTTATTTTGATCTCATAGGTGTAATTATGTACAACTTGTGAAGAAACATGACGGCCGATAAACGAGTCGAAGGCCATGAAAGGTAAAGAGTGGTTGAAAAGGCAATGAGACAGCTTTTTAGCCTATTCCCGAGGTTATTCAACCTGTACATTGGGCAGGCGGTAAAAGAAGCGAAAGCAAAATTTGGAGAAGGAATTAAAGTTCACAGAGAAAAAAATTAAAACTTTGAGGTCTGCTGATGTCATTGTAATTCTGCCAGAGAGAGCAAAGGAGTTGGAAGAACTGTTGAACGGAAAGGATAGTGTGTTGAAAGGAGGATATAAGATGAATATTAAGAAAACTCAAATATGGTTAAAGGAATGTAGTCGAATTAAATCAGGTGATGCTGAGGGAATTAGGTTAGGAAATGAGACACTTAAAGTAGTAGGCAGAGAAATAACTGATAATAGGCGAAGTATAGGGGGGTATACAATGTAAGCTGGAAATGACAAGCAAAGTGTTTCTGGAAGAAGAGAAATTTGATAACATCGAATATGGGTTTAAATGTTAGGGAGTCTTTTCTGAAGGCCTTTTGTCTGAGAGTAGCCTAATATGGGAGTGAAACATGGATGATAAGCAGCTGACAGAAGAAGAGAGTAAAAGATTTTGAAATGCGGTGCTACAGAAGAATTATGAAGATCGAATGGATGGATCATGGGGACTACTGAGGAGATAATGAATAGAACTGGGGAGAAAAGAAATCTGTGGCATAACTTGAAGGGAGCGGTTGATAGGGCACATTCTGAAGAAAGGAATCGTTAATTTAGTACTGAAAGGAAGTTGGGGGGGGGGGGGGGGGGGGAGTAAAATTGTAGATGGAGACCAAGAGACGAGTGCAGTAAGTAGAGTCAAATAACTATGGGCTCCAGCAGTTATATGGAGATGAAGGGGCTTGCACAGCATAGAGCAGCGTGGAGAGCTGCATCAAACCAGTCTTCAGATTTAAGACTACTACAACAACAACCAACGGTATAATTTCACATGTTGACTATCATTATACGAGGGTAAGTCAATTATTACTCGCAATTTAGTTATATTTTTGTTTATTTTGGTAGTACTATAATTTCACGTTGATGACGCATGCTTTGTTTATTTGTTGTTATATCTTTGCATTTTTCAAGCTGCTAGGTTAGTTTCGTTACCGCTGCCGTGATGTTAATCATGGGTGCTCCACTGTCTATTTGCAACAAAGAAGAGCAACGTTGAGTGATCCGTTTTTTTTTTGTGGTCGGAAGGCGTATCAGGGGCCGAAATTCATAAAAGACTTTCGGTACACTACGGGAACAGTGTGTTGCTACAACTGAGTGTCTACGAGTGGATTGAAAAATTCCGAAATGGTCGCACAAGTGTTACGCACAATGAAGGAGCCGGACGACCGTTTACCGCCACAAACGAAGAAACCATTGAGCGTTCACGTGAAATGATTCTCTTGGACAGACGATTAACTATTGACGAAGTGGCACATCGTGTGCAAAATTAGTCACGGTTCTGCCAACGAAATCGTCCACAACAGACTTGGGTTTCTTAAAGTTTGAGCAAGATGAGTCCCAAAACAACTCACACAGTTGCATAAACAAACATCAACAAAAAAAAAAAAAACATTTGGATCGCTATGGTAACAAAGGGGACAACTTCTTAGACAGGATCATTACTGGTGACGAAACATGGATCCATCATTACGAGCCGGAGAGTAAACGGCAGAGTATGGAATGGAAACATCCAAATTCGCCGTGCAAGAAAAAGTTCAAGACCCACAGTCAGCAGGAAAACTGATGCTTACAGTTTTTTGGGACGCGCAATATCCAGTACTGGGACATTTTGGGGAAAGGAGTACAACAATAAACAGTGTACGTTACAGTGAGATGCTTACTGCCAGGCTAAAGCCTGCAATTCGAAGCAATCGCCGAGGATTGCTGCCCGCAACTCGTGGTCGTTCGGTAGCGTTCTCGCTTCCCACGCCCGGGTTCCCGGGTTCGATTCCCGGCGGGGTCAGGGATTTTCTCTGCCTCGTGATGGCTGGGTGTTGTGTGATGTCCTTAGGTTAGTTAGGTTTAAGTAGTTCTAAGTTATAGGGGACTGATGACCATAGATGTTAAGTCCCATAGAGCTCAGAGCCATTTGAACCATTTTTCGAGGATTGCTGTCAAAAGGTGTTGTGTTGTTGCACGGCAATGCCCGTCCGCATACTGCTGCCCACACTGCTGAAACGCTCCAGAAACTCAAATTTGAAGTACTGGATCATCCTCCATATAGTCCCGATCTAGCCCCTTCTGACTATCACTTGTTTGCACCACTCGTAAAGGCATTAACGGGCCGTCGATTTGCCTCGGACGAAGCAGTGAAAGAAGCGGTGCATTCCTCTCTCGCGGCTGAACCGAGAACCTTCTTTTATGAGGGCATCACGAAGCTTGTACAACGATGGACCAAGTGTGTTGAATCGCAAGGAGACTATGTCGAAAAATGATGTTCTTGTAAGTTTCCTATTTGATTACTGAGCCGGTGGGTTTCTGGCGCCAGGCGATATCGATTCTTACTTCCATCTTTGATCGTTCCTGTGCCCTGTTCTCTTTGCCTCTTTGAGGCACGTTATTTATGGTGGCGCGCGTGAACAGGTCGAGGAGAGTGGGTCCGCGCATGAGCCGAGTCAGTCTGTGACGTGACGTGCATTCGATGTTGTTGTGGGTAGTTGTCGACACCATGTCACGTGGCCCGGCCGTATGCCGTGAGGACCAGTTGAGTTGGAGCAACGAAGAAGCATGGGCCGCTGCCGGAAAGTATTAAAGTTGTATTGACACGGTTGGCCAGTGGCGACCAGGATTTGCTAATAGCTCGAGAGCTATGTGGATGGATGGCGTGTGAATTTCACATGAAGAAGCAAAAAATTAATCGCTAAGCTTTCGTGGTGGGTTCCTCCTTCTATATATAGTGAATACTATTGCGTACTTAAGGACTGTTGACTGTTGCAGTTGCTCGTGCTAGTGGCCAGCAAAACATTCACTGCAGTGGTGGTGAGGCGAGCTATGATCTGGAACGGCCAAGAAATTATGTTACTAAAGTGGCTAGAAACAGCGCTTCGCATTAGTAAGTTTGGATTTGGTGCTTAGTGGCATGCTGAAGGTGGCTGGTTCACTTGAACGTCATTTCTTAATTTAGTTATAGATTTAGAATTTTCTGGTTTTACGAATTAGTGGTAGTTGTTGTTTCTTAATAATTTGTTGAGTGTATGGATTGTCCCGTTAGGAGCTTAGTAGCTAGATTTTTCTTTTGGATCAAAGGAAACTAAGCTCCTTAATTCTGTTCATGGGTTAACTTGTAATATGTTTGTATTAAGGTATTGCTTTTCTCTCTCTCTCTCTCTCTCTCTCTCTCTATATATATATATATACTGCAGTGTGTCTGTAGCTCAAGTCTTTCTCTTTTCGGAAACGTGTATAGTGTTCGACGCGAGCAAACCTCGCCCTGCGAGCTTGCAGTGTGACGGAAATCCCAGGATTTGAACTCAGGGCCGTCCGGACCCCGTTAACGCGCGATTTTTCTATTCCATTCAACGAGAGGCTTGTTTTAGGCAGAATATTTTCTACTGCCCAAAGTCGAGTATAAGTTCACCCTTGGGATCGTGTGTTTGTGAAATCGTAATAGATTAACGTTTGCTCGCGTCCATCACATGTTCATCAAATTGACCTTTTGCCGTAAGCTTCCATAAGTGTAAAACTGAGCGATAATAAAAAGAAGTCAGTAAATTTATGAACATAAACACACACAAAGGGCAAATTGTACCCTGGTTGTGCCTATCCCTAAGTGGCATATTTAAAGTAATTTAAGATTTGGTCATATTGCAGTATGGCTGTGGCAAGACTGAAGTACCTCCTGTTTGCTAGTTAATTTAAGTTACTGCTTCTATTACATCGAAAAGTTTCATTCCTGTATAACATTTTTAAATGACTATATATTTGAAGCTGTTTCTGTGCTCTACAATTCTTTATACTCATTTTGTGCATTTTTAAATACTAATTGTGGATAGGGCCTTGATATGAAAATGTTGTTAATTCATTATTACTGCTGATGATTTCATGTGTTTGTGTAATCAATAAAGAAGTGTTGCAACTACAAACTGGTTGTGTTACTGGTATACAAGCTTAGAGTGCGCAATCTCCACACCAATTACAATAAAATTTTGTAACTACTTTGCTGATAATAATTGACTTGCCCTCGTACGATAGGACTGGCAGAGTCACACAAGTGGAAAGACAGGTGAGCGACTTACGTCGACGATGGCCTGGGCGTCCTCCAGCGTGATGTTGGAGTGTCCGAAGTAGAAGTCCCGCACCTGGACGGAGGCCAGCAGGCGCGCGGCCCCCGTGGGCAGGTGCAGCAGGGTGGACACCAGCGGCACGAAGTAGTCGCTCACCAGCTGCAGCAGGGCCTCGTTCTCCAGCAGGGGAGGCCCGAAAGGAGCTGTGGAAACAACATCCTCACTCATCCGCTCCTGTAGGGCAACACACGCTCTAACAAGGAGACGGCACGACGATGGGGTCGGGGATTTGTCCGAAATTATATTAGGTCGCGCTACCCGGAAAATCCTGGGAAAAATCGATCCAAAGGCGCCGATGAGTATAAAATGTTAGTGCATTGCCGAGGCGCCGTCTGGCCTAGATGTTTAGGGCTCGGTTCGATTCCTCCTCCAGCACTTTTTTCCTTCTGTTTCATTTTCTTTTGTTATTCCACCAATTATTCAGAAAGTTTCCCGAACCAACATTATCTTTAACAAATTAGTTACATTGTTGAATAAAAATTATTTTCTTTTTGTCCAACAACACAATTCATGGCGGTGGGTTTTTCATTTTTCATTGTAAAGTATATAAGGAGAAACATTGGGTTTTTAATCAGAATAGCAAAGTCGATTGGGAAACATTCAATTTTTATACATATAATAATTATAAACAAGAACTGCAGTGGTAATTATCGTAAAAACAAACAAAGCAATAGTTTTTGCGACATCTTGGTCAACATATGAAAGCGGATTTTTTAGAATCACAGGTCGTTTGCAATAAATCTGTACAAAAAAAAAAAAAAAAAAAAACATGACCCGTTAACATTTACGAAAATGTTTTGAGTTTCTGATAATTTTGAGGCCAACCAGGAATATTGAATCATGTCTCGGAATATTGGTGACGATAATTGATGGTGAATTATGGAATGAATTTTTACACAATCTTCACGGGAATTAATTTCACGATTCTCCTGTAACAATGCGCTGCAATTTTGCAAGCAACAGAAGAAAAAAAAATGTGCGGGAGTAGGAATCGAACCCGAGATCTCGGGCATAAAGTTCCGAACGCTAACCATGTAGGCCAAACGGCGGCTCGGCAATGTACTAACATTTTATACTCATTTGGCACCTAAGAAACTTTGGATAGATTTTTCTCGGGATTTTCCGAGTAGTGCGTCCTAATATTTTAACCAGGTGAGGTGTTAGGGGTCCTCTTTCACCACACAAAATTGCGGACAAATCCCCGACCCCACGGTCGTGCCGTCTCCTTGTAAGATAAGAAAAGATGCACCATAAAGGAATTATCCGAACGGCACGGAAATCCCCAGATGTATCGTGCATGTACTGACAAACAAATGATTACTATTTCAGAAAGAAATGGATGATTCATTCAAGGGAAATAGCTTCATAAACTGAGCAAGACACTAACGTGTTGGTCTACCTCTGGCCCTTATTCAGGCAGCTATTCGGCGCGGCATTAGTTGATACAATTATTGGATGTCCTCCTGAGGAATACAGTGTCAGGTTCTGTCCCAACGGTGAGTCAGATTGTCAAAATCCTGAGCTGGTTGGAGGGCCCTGCTCACACTGTTCCAAACGTTCTCAACTGGGCAGCGATCCAGCGACATTGCTGGCCAATGTACGGCTTGGCGAGTACGAGGACAAGCAGTAGAAACTCTCGCCGTGTGGAGCGTGCTTTATGCTGAGGTTTAAGCCCAGGATGGGTTGCCACGAAGGACAACAAAACGGGGCGTAGAATATCGTCGACGTTCCGCTGTGGCTCAAAAGCGACCCACAGATGACAACCGAAGTGGTCCTGCTACGAAATTAAATGGCACCTCAGATCATTACGCGCGGTTGCCGGTCCATATAGCTGGCAACAGTGAGATTGGTGTCCTAACGCTGTCTGGAGCGTCTCCAGTCAAGTCTTGGGCCTGTAATCTCATTGACTGTTGTAGAATTGTCTTCAGTGATGAGGCCCGCTTAGAACTGAGCCCTCATGACCAGCGAAGATGTGTCTGCAGACTTTCCACCGTTTGTCTTGGTGCTTGCCAAACCCTACCTTGATCAGGAATTGTCGTCGGATCTCTAGCCAACTGAGAATCTTTGCGACAATGTGACAAGGATCTAGAATCAGCGCGAGATTTTGACTATCTAAAGCGCCCATTGGACAGAATTTGGCACGATAACCCTTAACAAGACATCCAACAACTCTATGTATCAATGCTAAGCGGAATAACTACTTGCATAAGGGCCAGAGCTAGACCAACACATTATGGACTAGCTCAGCTTGTGAATTTCTTTCTCTCGAATAAATCATCCAATTTTTCCGAAGTTGTAATAATTTGTTTGTCTGTACATGTACATCACATATGTCGTTTTCCGTCTAATTTGGATAAATCTTCGTGGTGCGACTTCCTTTTTTCGTCTTGGAGAGTGAGTATTTGCACAAATACATTTCTTGGCAACAGCGTGAACTCAGTTGTGCCAAATGTAAAGCGGAGTAGAATGAAGTACTTAGTTGCTACAGGAGGTCTTGTCCATCTCATCTCCAGCCATGGACAATGCGCCTCAAATTTATATATGTGCAAATGATCTTCTTTGCTCTTAAACCTATATAAATTTGAGGGCCATAAGGACTAATGCGAAATTTACTCTTCCTGGCTAATCTCGCCACCGACCTGTGGTGGTCGAGGAAATCTATCGAAGGTTAACTCTGGGGAGTCTGGTCCCGAAGCGTGAAGAGGTGGAGACCATGACCGCACGGTAGGTACCTTGAGCTAACTGGCAATGAAGAGAGAAGGGAGAAGGCGTGAACAGAGATTCCTTGTCTGTGCTAGGTACAACAGTTGTATATATCCCCGTCTGATCACCTCATTGGCTACTATGGTTAGAGATGATGTCATCCATTTAGGGGCTTGAACTAAGTGAGAGCTACAACGAAATTCTTTAATGAGGTTCAAATGGCTCTGAGCACTATGCGACTTAACTTCTGAGGTCATCAGTCGCCTAGAACTTAGAACTAATTAAACCTAACTAACCTAAGGACATCACACACATCCATGCCCGAGGCAGGATTCGAACCTGCGACCGTAGCGGTCACGCGGTTCCAGACTGAAGCGCCTTTAACCGCACGGCCACACCGGCCGGCTTTAATGAGGCTACAGACTTTCAGGGATTATGTACAATGGTCGAAAGTTGTAAGGGATAATCGTTCTGATACTTCTGACAGTGGACCTCTTCTACTGCAAGCTCTTAGCGTTCCATATTTTTGGAGGGCGTAGTATGGTCCAAAACAAGAATAGACGTCCAGTAATCTTGAGCTCTACAGTGCATACCTTAAGACCTATGAGCACTTATTCATCATTGGTCCTCTTAAACACATCTCTTCTATCGAACAACTGCTCATAGCTCTTAAAGTATGCATTTTAGAGCCGACGTAGAGCCCATGTCCTGAGGCAATGCAATGACTTTGATTCAGTGAATTGCAAACTAACAGTGCACGGACGCGCGGTGCCAGTACTCAGGTAAGCAGCTTACGGCCCACTAAGTCGGTCCCCTCTCCTCAGGTAGCTCCCTCCAGCACCGGCACCTTGCTGAAACGCCCTGCCTTGAGGTTGTCGGCGGGCATCTCTGTGATGAAGGCTCCCTCCAAATCGGGCTCAACCACGGGCGCCCACACCACGGCCGACAGTCCGTCCTGTGGAACAACATAAGACCGGTACATTGCTAAAAAGTGTTCTCAGGTATCAGTAAATACAACAGCTAATCACAGAGTTACACGTTGAAATTACTTCTAGAAATATGTTTCACAAACTACAGCAACATTAGCTGCCGTGCAATACATAGTGACATCATTAGTCACCCACTTTTCGAAACTTCCTGGCAGCATAAAACTCACAACTGAGAGAAAAACGATACATTCACTTTGCCTACCTGCACGTGAATCATGGTGTAAATTCCAGAAGGCTGTAATTTGGGAAGTGTGTTTTGAACACAAGAACTCTATTCCTGAAGCTGTTATGGAAGCCATCAACTCAGTTTACGGGGACCTAACTCAATCAGACCTCCTCGAACGTGTCTACATGGGCGGATTCAGAATCCCAATGAGTCTCTCAACTCTAAATAATATTATCGTATTTTACGGACTATAAGACGCACTTTTTTCTTCGAAAAATTTCATCAAAAATTCAGATGCGTCTTATACTCGAAATTAATATATAAATGTCCAGTGTTTGATTTAAGATTCCCATCAGTCTTAAATAAAAATTGAAATAGAATCACGAATTCAGAAGGCTAACAAATGCTACTATAGTCTCTTGACAGTTTTCAAAAGCAAGTTAATTTCTAGGAACACCAAACTACAAGTATACAAATCATTGATTATACCAGTACTCACCTATGGATCTGAAACCTGGACTCTCACAAAAAAAGAGGAAAACAGATTAAGAGTATTTGAACGAAAAATTTTGAGAAAAATATTTGGACCCATAAGAGATAGGATCAGTGATGAATGGAGATTGCTAAATAACAATGAAATTTACAAATTATATAAAGACTCCGATATAGTGGCCAAAATTAAAGCCAAAAGACTGAAATGGATAGGGCATGTCATCAGAGCACCACCAAACAGGACCATCAAGAAAGTGACTGAAGAGATTCCCACCGGAAGACGACCTCTTGGACGCCCACGCATGAGATACTTGGACAATATTCAAGACGATCTCAGAAAACTAGGACATGACAGACAGTGGCAAATTACTTGTAAAGACAGAGCAAAGTGGTTCAACATTGTCCATTCTGCAGCAAAAAGCCTTCATGGATTGTAATGCTTAATAATAATAATAATAATAATAATCAGTCTTAAATCTGGGGCAGCAACAGTACACCGATGTGACGACGATGAGTTGGGGTGAGGATTCACAAGCTTGCTAACACGGTCTCCCTTCCGCCATCACAAACCGAGAACATTGTGTAGCCTATGATGCGTCACTGCAGTCTGTAACACCTATTTTTGACTTATTTTCTATCTGCATCGATATTTTTATGTCAATTTGTAGTAATGGAAATTCCTTGACTATATATACATGTTTCAATTATGTGAATTTTTGAACGACGTTGTTTAAATTATGCTTGTCAATTTAAATGACTACTGAAATGATTGTTATGTAATGTACTCTAAATGACTTGGTCCGTAATTAGGGAGCGTAAAGTTAAACGTAAAAGATGTAGAGAAGCCCCGCAGCTAAGGAAGTAGCCCGGC